>NW_024429192.1:71700403-71947737 GCF_017639785.1 Mesocricetus auratus | reverse complement strand
TTAATGCATCTTGAGAGATAGATGATCAGCTTCTTAGAGGGAGACCCCAAGCTAAGAAACCCAGCCCCTTATATAAGCCTAGAGCTCCGAGTGAGACGTGTAGAGCCGGGATTGGTGGTTTGCACATCACCCCAGATGACGCCACGGGAGAGGCACAGCTTAAACGGTTAACTCCAACTGACAGCAGATGTCAGCGCCATCTTCTAACGGTTAACTCCAACTGACAGCAGATGTCAGCGCCATCTTCTAACGGCAATAGCGATAGCGAGGGCGGCTCCTCACATCTCCCCCTATTCATTTATTTTTGAAGCAATAGGACACCCACAACTTTGGAGTGGAGATAGAGGTCAAATCCCCATGTGCAAATTCGGAACATGTACAAAGCTCCTCTCCAGGGTCTTATCCCCAGAGAGAGCCCTGACCAGTCCGATGTCGTTTTTCTGGGGGAAGGAGATCATGACATAGAACCTTCATGCAAGATGACTTATCTCCCAGGAGAAAGTCGTTATACCGCAGACCTCTCCTGTGCAGTGCTTAGCCTTGCAACTCCTTGGGCTGCTGAAGCCTACCCACTCTATCCCGTGCAATGAGACTAGCCTCGTGGGGTGCAAGAGCTGGGAGGCCAGCGACCTATTGCTTTAACATGGTTAACCAAATGTCAGGGAGGCTCCGTGTTCTAAGGCAGCAAGTGCTTGTGCCACCACCACTTTGTCTCTTTTGTTTGGGCTCTGAGCTTACACACCATCCAAAGCATCAACACTATTCCACAGCAGAGAACTAGGCTAAATGATCCTACCCCCACCCATTCCTTAAAATAAGAAAATGCAGATGAAATCCAGGAGGAGAGGCCTTCCATCAGAGAAAGATCCAGATGCGTCGAATTCACTTGCAGGATCGCCATTCTCAACTCACGGAGTGTCTGCTCAAACTCAAAAGTCCAATTCTGTAATAAATGTTGAGACAGAGCTTGTGACAGGTTAGCTGCTCTTGTAAAATTCTCATATTGTACTGAAGTGACACAAAGGCCAGGCAACTTTTGTTCACATCCCAATTGGGCCATCTGCCACAATATATCCAATTGTTCCTGAACCAAATTAATCTGTTGGTTTACCAACATCAGGCCTCCTTGTATCTGAGAATTGGCAGTGGCCTGTTTATCTAGGACCATGGTCACAGTGGCCTATAGTTCATTAATGGTTTGAGTTGTCTGCACAGTGGCAGAAAGTGCAAGGGCCGAGGCGGTAACCGAAGCAGTAACCGCGGCGGTGGCTATCAGGCCCACAATAATAGCAGAGATCCCAAAAATCTCGCTTTTCCCTAAACAAACTCAAATTACTTGGCGTCTCAACAGGAACTGGAACAAATCGAGGCATGCGCATTACCAAAGCAAAAGGGTGCTTAATAGCATCCCAGCATAATGCATAAAAACAATTCTAAGCAGAGCAATTTATTTCTTTCTGATTCTTACCTAAGGTATCATTACTCACAACCCAAATAAAGGGCAGCTGAATAATTAGTTCTCTTAAAAGGGGTATACTTAACATTGGAGGAGGACCAATCAGATGATCCATAGCTCTGTCCCTCACTCAGACTGTTGCCTAATGCCCCTTTCCAATCAAAAGTAATCTGTCCCTTCTCACTATATCCTCCAGCAACCATTGCCATAGGAGAAAGATCAGTACAGCTTCCATTAATTCAAAAGGATTAGCATTAGATCTTTCTGGATCCATATGAATAAAATTATCCTTTAATGAAGAAATCACAGTAAAGCACAAGCTTCCTACTAATGACAAGGTTCTCTCATCCTGAAAACTCTGTATCTGAGGATCTAAAGGCAAAAAGGCAAGCCCCAACTCTCTATTAGTTGTGAAAAATCTAGGGAACACCTGGGTATTCTGCATCACTGGCATCGGTAGGGGGAAGGTAGACATGATGGCCCACCGTAACTCTCCCATCATACTAGGAACCATCATCCCGAGTAGGAGAGTCTTCATCACCCACTTGGCCTCCATCCTTCTTATTCTGGAGTTGTGAAGGAGCTCTTCGAGTGAGTCTTTCAGGGATCCACAGGGGGTTTTCTTCCTCCTGTGGAAAAACACACACAGCTCCCCTGGATCTTATAAGAATAGGATCCGGGCCTTTCCAGAGATCAGTCAAGACATCTTTCCATTTTATCATTTCTTTTGGCCTATCAGGCTCTAAACTGTGGCGATCGGCCGCAGTGTGGCCTTGGGCATCAGAGTTCAAGAAATTAAGGGTAAAAAGTGCCATGGATACAGCAACTCTTGGTACCGAGGGTAGAACATCCTCAATACTCCCCTTTTGTTTAATCAGATATGATTTGAGTGTACGATGGGCACGTTCCACAATGCCCTGTCCTTGAGGGTTATAAGGTAGGCCAGTTAGATGGGTAACATCCATTTGCCGACAAAACTGTCAGAATTTTTGAGAGGTATATGCTGGTCCATTGTCTGTTTTTAAAATTCTGGGTTTTCCCCAAGCACTCCAGGCCTCAAGGCAATGTTGAATCACATATGAGGCCTTTTCCCCTGTTAGGGGTGTGGCGAACATTACGCCAGAACAGGTGTCAACAGAAACATGAACATATTGAAGCCTTCCAAAAGAGGGAATATGAGTAACATCCATCTGCCACATCTGCAATGGTCTAATGCCACGTGGGTTTATTCCCATGTGGGGAGTAGGTAAGAATTCGCAGCAATTCTGGCATTGAGTAACAATTTCCCTAGCCTCTTTCCTGGATAGAGCAAAACGACGGCGCAAGGTCTCAGCCGTCACATGAAAGCGCTGATGGAATTCTTTTGCTGCTTGTGCATGGGTAGACAAGGCAGCGGCCACCAGCTTTGTAGCCTTGTCCGCTAAGTCATTCCCTAAGGACATGGGACCTGGGAGTCCAGAATGTGCTCGGACATGGGTAATGAAAACAGGAAATCTCCTATTTAACAAGGCAGCTTGTATCTTCTGAAAGATGTTAGCAACTCTGCTGGAGGATCTTATTATTCCAGCTATCTCAAGGAGATTAACTGCATTAACCACATAAGAGGAATCTGATACAATATTGAGGGGTCCTGGAAAAGCCTCAAGAACCTCCAGTACTATCAGACATTCTACAACTTGAGGTGAAGTTTCATTATATTGTTTAGATATAACCCTATCCTTGACCACATAAGCTCCCATACCAGTTTTTGATCCATCAGTGTACACCACAGTCCCATCTGGGAGTGGGTCTTTAGCTGTCACTTGTGGAAACACTATAGCCTGGTTTAGGGCAAACTGTAAAATTGGATGCTTTGGAAAATGATTATCAATTTGTCCTGAAAAGGAAGTAACTAAAACTGCCCAATCACTAGATGTGGCTGCCAAGGTCTGAACTTGTGCAGCAGTATAAGGCACAATCAAGGAATCAGGATCCCTGCCAAAATGTGTAACAGCTGCTTTTATTCCGCGAAGCGCGAGCTGTGCAACAGCATCAGGGTACCAGTCAATAATCTTAGCAGGGGAAGCATTTGGATGAATCCAAAGTAATGGTCCATGTTGCCACAGGACTGCAGTTGGCAATTGAGCTGTCTTAAAAACACACAGATTAAAAGGTAGTGACTCCTCAATACGTTGTAATTGTGCTTCCTGTAAGGCCTCTTCCACCATCTGTAAGGCTCGGTGGGCGGCAGGGGTAAATTTTCTGGGTGAGGAGATATGAGGCTCACCCTCCAGGAGATCGAAGAGGGGTTTTAGATCAGCAGATGGAATTTTTAAAAAGGGCCTCAACCAATTTATATCTCCCAGAAGTTTCTGAAAATCATTTAATGTTTGTAAGTGGTCTTTGCGAATTTCTATTTTCTGAGGAACTATATTTTTGGGAGTAATCATTGAGCCCAAAAAGAGGCCTGTATCTGCAATTTGAACCTTTTCTGAGGCAATCTCTAATCCCCACTGTTTTAATTCAGCCACCAGCATGGGGAAAGCCTTTTGTAAAACATCTAACTCTTTGTGACAAATAAGAATATCGTCCATATAATGGATAACGATTAAAGATGTAAATTGCTTCCTAATTGGCTCCAAAGCCTCCTGCACATACAGCTGACATATTGTTGGGCTATTGGCCATGCCTTGCGGCAGTACCTTCCACTGAAATCTCTTGTCTGGTTCCATATGATTAAGAGAAGGGATAGTGAAGGCAAACCTTGGTCTATCCCGTGGGTAAAGTGGAATAGAGAAGAAACAATCCTTAATATCTATAATAATAAGCTTCCAATCTTGAGGAAGTGCAGAAAGCAAAGGAAGGCCTCTTTGAACAGGGCCAAAAAGATGCATCTGATTGTTAATGGCCCGCAGGTCGTGGAGTAATCTCCACTTCCCAGATTTCTTCTTAATAACAAAAATTGGTGTATTCCATGGGGAGGTAGAAGGCTCTAGATGCCCCAGCCGTTCCTGTTCTTGCACTAATCTTGTGACAGCCTCTAATTTTTCAGAGGATAGAGGCCATTGAGAGACCCATAACGGCTCCTCTGTTTTCCACGGTATGGGTCGTGAAGCCTCAACGGCCCCTAAATAAAACCCAGTCCTTTTCTACCCTGATTTCCATGTTGCGTAATGGGTTTTATTCTGCCTTGTTCTTGCCTACCCAAGCCTCTACCGTTTGTATACCCCATCTTTGCCATAATGGCTGATGCCTGGGGGGAGTATTCATTAGTTAGGGTCATGCCCATGGCTTGTAACACATCCCGTCCCCATAAATTTACAGGGAGTGGCAACACATAGGGGGTAAAACATCCCTGTTTGCCCTCAGCATTCCGCCAGGTTAAGGCTGAGGCACTGATGGCAGGAGAGGACTGGTATCCAAGACCTTGTAGAGAATGAGATGAAACAACAGTGGGCCAAGACTTCGGCCACCAATGGAGTGAAATAATGCTTTTGTCTGCTCCCGTATCCATTATCCCTTCAAATTCTTTTCCATTAATTAACAATTTTATTGTAGGTCTCTCATTTAGGGGTATAGCCAGATAGGCTGAATCACTTCCAGAAGATCCCATAGCCCTTTTTTGTAAAGTGTAGGTTTCTCCATCCCCGAGGGAGGGCAGCAACACCAGTTGTGCAATTCTATCTCCCTGCTTTATAGAAAATACACCCCGAGGGCTAGAACAGAGAACTTGAATCTCCTCTTTATGATACGGGTCAACAATTCCAGGATATATAATGAGTCCCTGTAAAGTTAAGGAGCCACGGCCCAGAATAAGCCCAATGGTGGCAGGGGGCAAAGGTCCAGGGGAATGGACTGGGACCGGTTGAACATTCATTTGGGGCATGAGTAAGAAGTCGGAGGCGGCACGCAAGTCCATTCCGGGGGTTCCTCGGAAACCTCTACTTCCTCTTGATTGCTTTTCTGAAATTGGTTCCCATATTTCTGAGGGCCCTGGGACCATGGGCCCCGTGACCCGTTTTTTGATTGGGGTACCTTGGGTTCTTCAATAGGGGGCAGAAGCCTCCCTTTTACATCCCGGACTGACCTGCATTCGCTAGCCCTATGATAACCTTTACCACAACGATGGCAAAGCTCCAGTTCTCTTGTTCTTTCAGGGGATTGACAATCTTTCTTAAGGTGCCCCATTTTCCCACAATTAAAACAAGCTTTTCGACTAGATAAATCTCTATACCTGTGCGTTTGTAAAATGGCGGCAGCTAGTCCTGCATTGGTTAGGGGTACCCCCAGCTCCCTGCACACTCTGAGCCAATCTTGTAAACCTTTGCTTTTGCGAGGGGCGATAGCCGCTCGACATTCCTGGGTTGCTTGTTCATAGACAAGTTGCTCAATCAGGGGCATAGCTTGTTCTGAATCACCAAAGATGCGACTGGCGGCCTCTGTCATTCTGGCCACAAAGTCTGAAAATGGCTCTTGGGGTCCTTGGACAATCTTTGTAAGGTGTCCACTGGATTCTCCCCTTTTTGTGAGGGCCTTCCATGCTTTAATAGCGGCGGCCGACACCTGACCATAGACACCCCAGATGTAGTTGGTTTGATTAAGGGCATGTTGACCCTGACCTGTCAGCATTTCAAATGTCCACTGCCTCTGATTCTCATCTTCAGCCGTGGCATTAACTCTAGCTTGTGCCTGGGCTGCATCATACCAGAGAGCCTTCCATTCCATGTATTGTCCCATGTTGGGAAGCACTGCTTTCACTGTCGTCTGCCAGTCAGTGGGAGTCATGGCAAAATTAGCAAGCCTTTCCACCTGTAATGTGGTAAAGTTAGCATTGACCCCATAATTACGAACGGATTCGGCCAATTCTTTGATTTGATTGTAATCTACAGGGGTATGTACTCTTCCGCCTTCCGCATTCTCGAATACTGGAAAAGCTACTTGTATTTTTCTCCGTTCCTCTAAAGGTAAAAAGGAGTCAGTACCAGTATTCAGCCGAAGCTCATACTGCGGAGGCGCTGAGGGGCGTGAGCCCGCCGGATTTATAGGTGGTGGCCTCACATTCATTTTTGTTTTCAGTGGCCGGTGTCTATCAGGGTGATATCTTTCTTCCTCATACCGTGCCACCTCCTCCTCTAGACCACCTTCTTCGCTAGAATACAGAGTGTCAGAATCAGAATTATCTAGCTCCAAGGCTTCTAGCTCTACTGTAGGGTATAGACTAGATTCTGGCTTTTTCTTTTTCTTAGATTTGTTAGGGGGTGAATGATCACTCCCTTCTCTCTCTCCCCTTTCTTAACTTCTTGGGGAGGGCCTTTTTTCTTAGACATGTCTTTCCTTTTGCGAGCTCCCATTCTCTCACTCCATTCAGTTTCTGACATGCTATCCTGAACTTCCTCTAAGGTTCCCTGACTTTCTATTATAGCAGGGTGACAGGCCTCATCCTCCAAGCAGTTTTTAACTAGCTTCCAAATGGCTTTGGTACCTAAGTGGAGATCTCCTTCTGCATGCTTCCTGTCTAGTTCTTTACCTAGCTTGTTCCATGAGGCCACAGTGAGGGACCCGGAACAAGCATACCATGGTGCCACTCTATCTACCTCCTTCACAAAATTTTGAAGTGTTCGTGGTGCAATTTTAAGATCTCTTTGTTTTAGCACAGTCTGTAGGGCAGTAACCACTGACTGTGACAACCCCATCGCGCTGGCGGCTTATCTAAAAAAACGGCGCTCAACTCCGTTACCAGACTGACAGCACCAGACTGACAGCACCAGACTGACAGCACCAGACTGACAGCACCAGACTGACAGCACCAGACTGACAGCACCAGACTGACAGCACCGTTCTGTCAGCACCAGCCACGATGAAGGAGAAGGACAAACAGGACTAGCACCAAAGCCTCCACTGACCCGTCCCACGGTGATGACAAACTAAGGCCAAAGTCGAGAAAGGGGGTATTCAGGATAAAGCATACCTCTCTGAACTTACGTCCCTGCAGTTCTGAATCCGCCCCGTCTTCCGAGGGGTCTCCCGCGGCGCCGGCGATGTTGAAGAGTTCCCGGGTTTCGGCACCAGATGTCCTGCGCTACCGTCTCGCCAGCAAGAACGACGCAGAACACTCGGATCCTTCTGCAGTAAAGCTTTAATGCATCTTGAGAGATAGATGATCAGCTTCTTAGAGGGAGACCCCAAGCTAAGAAACCCAGCCCCTTATATAAGCCTAGGAGCTCCGAGTGAGACGTGTAGAGCCGGGATTGGTGGTTTGCACATCACCCCAGATGACGCCACGGGAGAGGCACAGCTTAAACGGTTAACTCCAACTGACAGCAGATGTCAGCGCCATCTTCTAACGGTTAACTCCAACTGACAGCAGATGTCAGCGCCATCTTCTAACGGCAATAGCGATAGCGAGGGCGGCTCCTCACACTCTGCTCCATCACCTGCTTTCACAACTCAGGTTTAGTGGGTCACTGTTGTACCTCCAAGATTTGTCCAATTTTAGCCTTTCCCTTGCTGTCTGCTGCTGTTGGTTTATGTTACCCATGTGTATGTGCAATCTTTGAATTACATTCTGAGAAAGTTCTGCCAATAACATCTTTCACAGTTGAGTGTCTAATGTCAGAGGAAATAATAGTTGGAGCTGTGGTTTCAAGTCTCTTGAGAAAATTGACACATTTGTCTGAAAGCCACACATACCATCCAGCCATACTTGAGGCTTCTGAACTGAGGTGGATAAGTTTGTGGCCTAGGCTGAGCTACAGTTTGGAAGACAAGAATGGTGCACTGGTGGTCTTCATAACATATGCACAGAAACACAAATCCATGGAGGATGGGCCATTCTTCCTTCAATCTCTGTTCAATTTTCATCTGGTTTCTGTTGCTGGTTGAGAACTGTGGCTTGTAGGTTGGCTTAACATTGAGTAGGATTAGCCTTCCCTGGAGAGGGACCTAACATACAAAGAAAATCCTAACAGTCCCTCCTTTGGTGAACTGCCAAAGAAGACATTGTCCAATACAGGATTGCTTGGGAACCTGCTGAGCAGCCTCATAGGCTCCTCAGATCAGGAGGAGGAGGAGGAGGAGGAGGAAGAGCAAGAGGAGGAAGAGGAAGAGGAAGAGGGCCTGGATGACAGCACCCTAATTGAGCTAGACTGAAGCTGCTTGCCCAGTGTGGAGATGCCCATGGCTTGCACTGCTGAGACAGTTTCAGTGTTGGGCAGGGCATGAGGCCTGTAACCTACTGGGGTCCTGCTCTGGGGCTGGAAGGACAGCCTGTGCAGTTTCTGTCAGGGAGTTGTGGCAAGGATCAAAAGCAAGGCTCGTCTCCTGCTGGTGAGCCAAGGTCCTTCAGACCTCCCACAAAAAAGTATACCCCTTCTGTAGCACCATGTTGCCTTTGTTGACTCTGCTTCGTTTTGGCAGGCTGCAGTGGGACAGGCAGCCCAGCATCAGTGACCAGTATCCCTTCTCCTGTGTCCAGTGCTGCCCTGGCATGCCAGAGGACTGGTGGCCATGGCTGTGAACCAGGCATGATCATGAGTCCTAAAGATGAGATCTGTTTATTGTTTGTAGGATTTCCTTTTTGTTTGAACACAGAGTTGCTTTGCAATCAGCGTGAGCTTCAAAAGAACAGAATGTGGGTGCTGTGGTGGCAAAGCTTCTTGGAGGTCACAACCAGCCATTCAAGTTGCAGTTTTTCTGATCCCCATGAGCCCTATGCTGCTGCTCTGCAGATGGTTTCATGGGGTGCAGTAGATTTTCATGTTCTTCTTGTTGCAGAACTTATTTTTTATAGTTTAGGTATTTTGCGACCTAACGTTTTAGGACTTAACCAAATTATGAGTTCAGGAATGTGCAACTGCCTCCATTGCCACAGACAAAATCTGTACTGCTAGTCTGATTATAAAGGGAGACACTTTATTTTTTCACTATTAAAATAAATGATAGAATCTTCAAATGAATCATCTAGTGTAAAATGGAATTTAAAGGAAGGCTTGTATTACCTGTTGACTATAAATCCTTTCAATTAAAAAAATCAATTCTGATTTTTTGTTACCATGTAATATTTGTTCACTATTAAAGTATGAGATAATGAAAAAGTTCATTCGAAAAATTTTACTCCTAGTTTTCAACAAATAACAGAGACAAAGAATCAAATAATGAAAACCCTCAAACCTTCACTATAGCCTACAACAAATGCTAGTGAAGATAATGAAGATGAATGAGAAGGGAAAGATTCATCCAGTGTTTGGGGACTTGCATGATGGTGAATCCCCTCTTTAAAGCAGTGTGGAAATTTCTCAAAAGATCTAAGATGAGATATACTATTTTACTGAGCTATATCACTCCGTGGTGTATGCCAGAATAACTTTTGACAACCCACTACAGGTGTACTTGTTCAGCCCTGCTACTTACCATTCTATTCACAACAGCTAAGAAATGGAATCAGCCTAGCTATCATTCCAATGCATGGTAAAAATGTGGTGTAAGTACATACTTCTTTTTAGCTGTAGAGAAAAATGAAAACTGTCAACAAATTGATGGAATTGAAAAAGAATACTACATAGTGAAGACACCCAGGTCCAGAAAGACAAATGTCCTCTGTTATCTTATTTGCAGATCCTAGAATCAAATCTTCTTGGTCTGAATGTTTACCCTGAGTATCCACAAAAGCCTGGGAAGTAGAAAGGGAGCATCATGGGAGAAGGAGATGTAGCTTCAGAGAGTGAAATAGCAGGACACAGTTGCTCTGAATGGAGAAGGGTAAGTAAGGACCATTGATTTTGAAGAGCAAGTGAGTACTAGAGAGATAGGGAACAGGAGGAAGGAATATAGTGACAAAGAAGGAAGATGGAGTGTAATGCATAGGGAGAAGGAAAGGGACATAACTAATATTAAGGATGTGCGAGAATCTATAGCAAACTATATAATTAATTTATATGTGTATTTAAAAATACATAGAAACACTTATATTGTGTTAGTGAAGTTAGTCCACATAGTGAATAAAAACACCCCCTGGACCTGTAGATTAGCTAAAACCATCCAGTGCCAGATAAGAAAAACCTCCAGTTGACTTGCTAGTGTATTCCAAGCCATATCCAAAGCAATGGAAGCTAATGCCATTGCTTTTGGCTACCTGCTAGATCATCGAGGAAGATCCCATTGCTGTAGACATCCTCATCTTATGATCACCAAAGGGTCATTGATCAGGAAGATGACTCCCTTAGAGAGTCATCTCATAAATGTAGAAGGTACTATGCAAGCATGACAAGTTATCATTTGCCATATCAAAATGAAAAGTTTAAAAAACTACAGAAAAGGCATAGCAAGACACCACTAACAGTGCCATAGAAGCACATGCATCTTGGGAACAGCCAACACCTACCTAATTGGACCTAACATTAATTCAACTTCAGGGAGCTCATGCATTGTACCATAACCCTGCCAAGGACCCATGGCTGGACATGTATTAGGCCCTTGAGGAAAAAACTGCAAATACTTATCATACTATGAAGTTTTTATTTTTCTCTTCTTTTTGTTTTTGAGAGAATTCACACAGATTTCATAGTAGTTGAAATCTGGCTTCACAGTGAGAGTTTGAAAGTACTCCTTCCATTTGTTAATGTACTGATAACTTAAGAAGTAGTTCTTCCTTTAAAATCTATTGGAACTTTGGGTGGATTGATCTGGATTCAAGGTTTTTAGAGTTGCAAAAATATTTGTGCTGTTATAATCTCCTTATCTCAAAAGACTGGTTTAAATTCATCCCTTCTTGGTTTAATTTCTGTGATTTAGTTATATCTAGAATTTTATCAATTTTTGTTACATTTTCTACTTTAATAGACTTCAGAACTGGTTTTGTTAAAGTTGTGATTTTTAAAAGATTATTTCTTGAGGTCATAATAACATTTCCCTTTGTCATTATTATTCACAAACACTCCCATACATGCCACCCTACTTTCTTGTAAACCATGATCTCTTCTCTCATTGTTACATAATATATATATATATATTCTCATATACATGGATGCAACCTGTTCATTCTATATAAAATTACTTCTATAATTACTTCAATGCATGTTTTGTGGATGCAACCTGTTCATTCTATATAAAATTACTTCTATAATTACTTCTATGCATGTTTTGAAGAGTGAGAATCTGATAGTGGACAACCAAGTAAGTGTGTTCTTCCGTGAGAAAGATTACTTCCTTCACTCTCAATATTCTTCAGTTGAGGTAGTTCTTTATTTGGGTTTAAGGCTTTTCCTAGTGCATGTATTTTGGTGAAATTTTATGGGAATTGGTACTAATATTACTAGAAGACACAATCTTACAGCACACTCCCTGATTCTCTGACCCTTATAATCTTTCCCCCTCTTCTTATTCAACATTCCATGTAGTGTAGGAGCATTTTGTAACTGTCTTCATTGGGACTAGCCTCCCCAGCTCTGCAGTTTGATTGATTGTGCTTTTCTGTAGTGGTCTCCATCTTTCTCAAAGATAATTTCACTGATGAGGGGTGAGGACTACACTTATCTGGGAGTACAAGGACGTGTTTGTAGATTGGTTTTTTTTCAGATTGTGCTGGTTTAATTAGTTACTGGTTATAGATTCTCTTCTAATAACCATGATTTCACCAGCGCCGAGTATTTAGTTTTCCACTACACGGTATGGTATCCTTCTTGTTGTGTGTATCTTAATTGCAATTAGAGAGCTGTTGATTACATCAAAGTATGACCTCAATACTGCATCCTTAGGGTTACTTTACCATGCTGATTATTTCGTAGTTCAAAGGTTTCAAGTGGGGTAGGACAATTAGTTGTTTCCTTCCTTTGAAACTTGCATGGTATCTTTCTGTCTAAATAAAAAGAAAGGTTTTAACTTTACCATTGTAAAGTTATTAAGCAAGAACTATAAATACAATATTTAGTCCATTAACAGTTATGAACCCTGTAGGACTGTCACTTTCCTGTGGGTCCTCCATATTCAGATTATACAGCAACAGTCAAACAGTCTGGGCAAGAGCAATTTCTTGCCCAAATGACTAATCTTTCTATGTTGCAAGCAAACTCCATAACATCTCCCACTCAGATGTAATTGGTGTGTCGAATTCACAGAGATCCTCCTGCCTCTGCCTTCCGAGTGCTGGGATTAAAGATGTGTGCCAACACTGACCAGCTGAGATGTGGCTCATTAATACCCCATGACCTTACTGAAATCTTAATCTTACTTTGCCTGTGTAAAACCCACTGTTCAAAACACTCTCTGGAGACAATGTTTCCTATGAAACATTACAAACAAAATCAGGAATGCTCAGTGATCAATGAGGTAGAAAGGGAAATCGACAGCAATGAGGGAAAAAGAGACAAATAGGCTTTGAGATTCTGGGTAGCAAGAGTCCTTGTTCAATACAGCCCTCATCTCTAGACTCAAATCTAAGTAAGCTGATTCATCTCTCCCTCACACTGTTACTGAAATATGGACAACTATGATGTCAGAGAAAGGGTCCTCTCTATTTCCTCCATTGCCTGATTGTGCAGTGGTATGGATAAAACTCATGACCTAGTGTGTGTTTCCATATAATGCTGAGCCCCATCTACAACTTCAAAGCCAGGTTATTAACTTTGTATTTCTTGCCTTCCCCACCATGTCTTCATTCATTTATTCACTGCTCATGGATCCACGAGCTGGGAGTGGAGGGGAGCAAGCTTTACTGTGGAATTATCCCAGTACTGAGTGGCTAATCATTTCCATATACTTTATCACTGAAAACTTATCAGTTTCATGTGGTTGTGTTTACCATGTCTCTTGTCTGAAGAGCCGCAGCACTAGCCTTTTTTCGCTCTGGTTCTCAAGGTTAAAATCACCTTCCACTCTCTTCAGAGACCAAGTACCTACTTTCCATACTTCCAGAGGAGGTGGCTACTGACTGAGTTTTCTACAATTTTATTTTGAAGGAGTATCACTTATCATAGAAAGATGCCTTGGAGTGTCACATGGGTAATAGCCATTTCTTTTCTTTTTTTTTTAGTGTTTTTTTCTTTTTTTTTATTTTCCAGTTTAAATTTAGATAAGAAACAAGGTTGCTTCACAAGTCAGTTCCAGGTCCCTCTACCTTTCCCTCCCCTCCTCCCATGCCCTCCCCACAACCCCCCCCCCTGTTATCCCCTCATTCCCCCAGGGAGGGTGAGGCCCTCCATGGGGGTGTCCATAGTCTGTCATTTCATATAGGGCAGGGCCTAGATCCTTCCCCAAGTGTTCAGGGTGAGAGTGCACCTCACAATGTTTGATGGGAGTCCAAAGTCCGTGTGTATACTTGGGATGGGTACTAATCTGCTGCCCAAGGCTCAATAGATTACCTAGGCCTCCTCACTGACACCCAGATTCAGGGGGTCTTGATCAGTCCCATGCTGGATTCCCAGGCTGATGCCTGGGATTCAAGAGTTAACCTTTGTCAGGTCAGCTGTTTCTGGGGGTTAAACCAGCCCAGTCTTAATCCCTTTGATCATTAGTCCTCCCTCTCTGTTACTGGCTTTCTTGAGTTCAGCTCAGTACTTAACCGAGGGAGTCTGCCTCTTCTTTGATCAGCCACTAAATGAAGTTTCTGTTTCCCAGACTCTCTGGCCATAGGATTGTAGGCTGGCACTCCCCAGATCTATGCCTAAAATCCATATATGAGAGAGTACATGCCATGTTTCTCTTTTTGTGACTGGGTTACCTCACTCAGGATGGTTTCTTCTAGTGTCATCCATTTGCCTGTGAATCTCATGATTCCATTGTTTTTTTCTGCTGAATAATACTCCATTGTGTAAATGTACCACATTTTCTCGATCCACTCTTCGGTTGAGGATAGCCATTTCTAAGTCCTTTTCTGTAGTTTTCTCAAGGTACATGACCTTGAGAAGAGGTTATCTCCAATTCTGTATGAGAGACATCAGACATCAAACTTGGGTTCTGGCAGTTGTTTAGGTTATTGTAATGTCATTCTCTGGCATGGATAAACAAATGAATGACTTGAAAAAATAGTTCAAGCTGTGGAGAAGGAGAAAGAAATATATTTCTTTCATTCAGAATGGGAGAAGTCTGTGAGTCTCTTAAATAGATGCTGGCTTGGGTCCCAATTGTTGTCTTCTCCCTATTGACATTGTGTTGATACATGCTCTTTTGCTTTCTAGCTCTTCCCCCTTGATGAACTTTCTAGAAAGAAGTAGTAACAGTCTTGGAAAGTCTGCTTTTACTTTCCTTGCCTACCTATGTTCCTTTAGCCCTGATTCAAATTCTTCTCTGGCAGAGATAGTTTCATCTCATATATTTCTCATGAACATGCTTATACCCATTAGGATGCAATTATGGGCTCATCTTGAGAGGACGGTGCTGTTGGAAAGAACAAGTTTTTCAGAAATCAATGCTTCCTTCCACACACTTGCACAGATAATGATGCCACTGAGGAGTATTACCCATGAGCTACCCTGTGATCTACTTCCTGATCCTCATTTCCACTGGCCACAGAAGAAGTGAACTTATAACTCTGCATTATACTTCACCATTTATCCCAATGGTATCATTGTCCAGTAGAAATGTTAACCAACAAAAGAATTTCAGTGACAGTACCTACTTAGTATTGAAAAAAGAGGTAGAAATTAAATGTTTTCAATGTCAACAAACTTGTCTTACCATGTGCAATTTGATACCTTCTTCATTATTGCTAGGTTCTCCAAGTGCTACAAATCCTAAACTGTTAAACAGGGGATTTCCTTAGAAATGTTTTCACAGTTTCTTTAGACATAGTATGTTGACAGTCTATATATTGACCATGTGCTATTGCATCAGTCATATCTACGGTGTGTGTAGAAAACTATAATATAAAACACATATTGAGTAACTTAATAATATTCTTCCTGAAGGAAAACTATGTAATTCTAATCCAAAGGATCAGTAACATGTTACACATTAAAAGAATACCTCATTAATGAGCATAGAAGAAAAACTGTTTAATCCAAGTATTACCACTATATTCTACATTAGCCTCAAAGTATTTCAATGTAACCTGTAAGGAAACCAGGGTAAGTTTTACATTCTTTAGAAAGACATCTCTACATTTTGGGGTGAGCAGACTTACATTGATCTTATCCATGTATCTGATGTGCCAAATAAGGGCAGAACCTTTGAGTTTGTAGTACCATACATCTGAAAAAATTGGAGGAAATGTACATGTATAGGATAACATGATACTGAATGCCACTTCAGTCTACCATAAACATGGTATTTCAAGGATAAAGCATTGGCTGAATTGCCAGTACCTCATAAGATCTACCAGAAAGCTAATCCTTCTTTTTTAGGTAATGGATTCCTATTGCCATGAGTTATTCTTCAATATGCATAATCTCAAAAATCCCATTCATCATTTCTTTCCAGTTCCCACTGAGACCTTCACAAAGGAGATTAGTTTTCATTCCCATGGTGCTGTGTGTGAGTGTCATAGGTGGCCTGGAGGGATAGCACAGAGATACTTCCAAAATCCAAAACCTTACTGTTATTTATATCATTTTGTTTATGCATGATCAAATGTGATGATGTTTTCATCATCTATAACAAATATAAATGGTGTTTCTTATGTGACTCTGTTTCCCTACTTTTCAGAATTTCGTGTACATTTACAGAAGTTTCTATGTTTACAAACCTCAATTACAGAGTCTTAATTTAAAAATTAGCCCTAACACTTATTTTCAAATTTTGTATGCACAAAACATATTTAATTTGAAGTTAAGACAAATTTTTATAATATGTATATTAGAATATAATACAATGTGTATCTTAGGACTCTAAACCAAAAATGACCGAAATAATTTTTTAAAATGCAAAGTTATTAAACTTGGAATCTAATCACAATTGAGGAGCAAAAAGGGCATTCATATTAATTCCTTTATACAGGATTGTAGACCAATGTTTCAGCTTAATTTTTGCCAATTATAGGAATAATATTCCTTTTATCCTAAATGTGTGACTCCCACAGATTCCTCTTCCATTTTTGGCAGTTATATTGAAGCTACACTGTTTTACTTGATTTTTTTTAAAGAATTATCTTTAAACATGCGTGTGTGTGTGTGTGTGTGTGTGTGTGTGTGTGTGTGAGCACATGTGCTTGCTTGTGTGTCTGGGCATCTGAGGAGATCAGAAGAGGGCATTGGATTCCCTAGAGCAGGGATTAGAAGAGGTTCTGAGCTGTCTGTCATGAGTTCTGGGAGTTAAACTCACATCCTCTGCAGGAATATCATGCACTCTTAGCTGCTGAAACACACTCTTAATTCCAGGGCACTAATAGATTCTTCACTAGAAATGACCACCAGTATAATCACTGATCTTTGAGAGGAAAAGGAGACTGTGCCTCTCAAAACAGGCACTGATGCTCTAATCAAAAGTAAACTGGAGTGCCCACTGCCTTAATTAATATTTACAGAATTATTTTAAGGAACAATGCATGTTCTACTTAGACTCCTGACAGGGCTATGTGACTTCTCAGTCTCCCAGGCGGCAGAAGGGGGACCCTGTCACACCACAGAAGATAGAACATAGTTCTTTGGGGACAGACATGGCCAAGGACCTCTCTAATGTGGTCCAGTTTTTCTGATGTTTTCTCTTCACTTTAATGTTTTTCTCTCCTGCCACTTGGTGGAGCCTACATCCTTCCCATGTGTAGTCTTTCCTATTGTCAGTGAGATCAAGTTTAAAATAAAGGGGGCTACCCATAGCTTCCCAAGAAGAGGGTAATTTTCTTGGAACCAGCTTGCACTTAGAATCACAGTGCCAGATGGGAAGGGTTGCCTAGCTGGAGTCATTTCATTGCACTCTGGAAAGCAGAATATATCCTCACCATGATTTTGGCTCAGGACATGACACTCATGCACTGTTGGATGTTCTCAGGGAATAAACTTTGTGGTTTAGAATGGGCCCTCTCCTGATGTAGGCAACTGTGGAAGGTATTGTATTTTCAGCAAAATGGACAGTAGATCTGTAGAGAAGAAAGAAGACAGGAGCAGGGAAAGGAGGGGAAGGGTGTGGAGGGAAGGAAAGACTTTAAAACTAAAAACTGAGTGGGTGGAGGACTTATCTATGACTGTGGAATGAGTGCATTGCAGAGAGCAGAATTCAAGGTTAAAGACAGGGAGCTTAAGGAAATGTGCACTGTGACTACAGGCAGTGCTAGAAATTACTGTAGAGAGACAGAACTACAGAAATGAAAGCCCTTGTCTTCATTGTCCAGTCTGATAAAATGAGTGGGGAATGCATTTTAAGAGATGGTCTGCAGAATTCTTTTGTCTTGTGGGGGAAACTATTTTGAGTCAGCACTGTGAAGGGCTCTGTGCAGTGAAAAATATGCCAGAGGTGGGGTCACTTATTCATCCAGGCTCTTCTGTGGATGAGTTAACACTTTATTATTTCTGGATATTGTTAAAAGTGTCAAATATTTTGTTCATGATGTGACAACCTTTACATTAGCTAAAAGATAAAAGGAATGCATTTCATATTTAGACACTAGAGTCTGGGTATGTGTGTTCAGTGATCTGGTGTGTTGTAGACTCCAGTTCGATTTTGAGGTCTCTGTACTAAGGTATCTAAGGGTTCTTTGCCTAACAGGGGGCGCTCTGGGACTGTGGTATGATGCCACTTCCACTCATTCAAAGAAGTCGGCCTTATTACTCACCCTGTGCTCAAAAAGGAGAGTCAGCTGTGGTGTCTTCTGTCCTGGCAGAGTTCAGGACGAACAGGGCTTGTTCTTAGACAGTGACTTTCCCACTATTGAAGGTCTAACTATCTCTGCTTCAGGATGTCATATGAGCAGTGCTCCTGCAGCAGATTTCACAAAGATCTTTGCCAGTGTCGGTAGAAACATACATGAA
Source organism: Mesocricetus auratus (assembly GCF_017639785.1). Classification (NCBI taxonomy): domain Eukaryota; kingdom Metazoa; phylum Chordata; class Mammalia; order Rodentia; family Cricetidae; genus Mesocricetus; species Mesocricetus auratus. The sequence continues at coordinate 71,929,410 of NW_024429192.1, read as the reverse complement.
GGAACAGGCACCTATCTGCAGAGGCAGGAATGGAGACTTGGGGCCACCTAGACTCCCTGTGGAGCTCAGTGGTCTATGTCAACTTATTTTCTTTTGAACTGCTTCTTTCTCACTGCAGAAGTAGTGACAGGCCCATGAGCTGTGTTGTCACACTGGCTATATCTGCCTCTTAAACATAGATCACTACAAAATTTTACCACAGCTCCTCACCTGCCATCTGTTAGTATAATTATTGCAAATAACATTTCCCTATCCACCATCTTTCCCTCCATCTCTCTGCTAACTTTGTTGATTTACTGACACCTTGAATATAAAAATCAGTTTCTTTGTCTCTAGATCACAATGCTGTAAAAAGTCAGGCATCCATCCCTCATACATCCTTGACTACCAATCAGAGTCATCTAAGATTGAGCCCATAAGAAATATTAAATTCTCAAATATCTTGCCAAATAATGTAAAACAATGTCTCTCCATCCTATCCTTCACTACTGAGAAGTTAATTTCTCAATCTGCAAATGTCCCTTTCTAAAGGTCCACTTCTCTTTAAGTTTTAGAAGTGTTTACTCAGCCAGATATGAGCAACATTATTGCTTTGTTTAAATAACAACAACAATTAAAATGGTATACCTATATACTCAGTTACTTCTTTTCCCCACTTCAGTTCATGGATGGTTCACAAGCTCTCCTAGTTGACTGCATACATTTTCTCCCTGCCTATGCACATTCATCAGAGAAACGTATCAGTGATGACTCCACTAGAACACATCACCACATTCCATTTAGTTTTCCTTTCATGTGTTTGAAACAGCAGACCCAACATAATGAACAACTGTGAAAGATGATGATTGCTTTGGGACTTAAAGGAGTGTGCTGAGTCTCTCTAGATTTTCTGCAGGACAGGTGCCCACGTGTGGTAACCCTAACATACATGGGTCCTGATGACTGAGTCCTCCACTTTTTGTGAGGATCAGGAACTGTGCTATTGTGGATCTTAAAGAGTTCCTTCTGCTTTGTATTCCCCTATACAAAATAATTCACATCACCTGGCTCGCTGTTTCAGGAATTCAAAATTTGAATCATCCAATGGGAGTAGTTATGAGAATTCATTTGCATGACTATCCCCTATTTTTCTCTGAGGTCCCTGACAACGAGATAATGAAACAGCCCAAGTAGAAGACTCTGGTCTAAGAAGAAGCTGTGCTGTGTCTACAATGGCTTGGATTCCTGGCATCGTCATGGCTCTATCTTACTTGACAGGTAGGGACAAGCTGAAGCGTACTGCAGTGGACTTCTACAATGGGTCAATCCTTCTGGTTAAAAAATAGCCAAGAATGTGTACCTCAGCTCTGCTTTTTCACTGTGGCATCTTCTTTTCCAGGTTCCTTTTCTCAGTCTATATTGACCCAACCACCCTCCATCTCTGAGTCTCTTGGATCAACAGCCAGACTTACCTGCACCCTGAAGAGTGACATCAGTGTTGGTAGTAAAAATATTTACTGGTACCAGCAGATGGAAGGGAGCCCTCCTCGTTTTTTCCTGTACTACTACTCAGACTCAGACAAGCAGCTGGGACCTGGAGTCCCCAGTAGAGTCTCTGGATCCAAAGATACCTCCAAAAATGCTGCAAATTTGCAGATCTCTCAGCTACAAGAGGAGGATGAGGCTGTGTATTACTGTTCCATATGGGAAAGTAGTGTTCATCACAGTGACACAGGCAGATGGGGAAGTAGGCATAAATTGTAGCTTGTGATAAATATAGCAGTTCTGTTTTTAGTAACCTTGTAATATTCTTCACTATAGAAATAAAACATAATGAAGAAGTTAATATAGAAAACTTATTCCATGTTTTCACCAATAATAGAGACAAAAGGAGTAAACTACAAAAGAAAAATGTCAAACTTACGCTGTAGATGACAACAAATGCTGGTGAACTTGAAGCAGAGAAATCATTATTCACTGTTGTTGGGCTTCCACAGTGTTACAACATCTCTGTATATCAGTGTGGAAATTTCTCAAAAAGCTTAAATAAGATATATTATATGATTGAACTATAACACTCCTTTGTACATGTTGAAAATAATTGATATCCCACTGAAGATGTACTTGCTCAACCATGTTGATTACTATTCTCTTCATAATATGCAAGAAATGGAAGCAACCTAGTTATCCTTCACCTGCTTAATGGATGATGAAAATGTCCTGTAAGTATCCAATTCTTTTCAGCTGTAAACAAAAATGCAAACTGCAAACAAATTGATGGAACTGAAAACGATTATGCTTATTGAGGTTACCCAGGTCCATCAAGACAGATGACATGTTTCTTCTTATTTTTATACCCTAGCACCAAGTCTTCTTGGTTTGTATTTGTAAACTTAAGTAATCATAGAAACCAGGATCCTCAATGGAAGAGATGTTATCGAGGAAGATTAACCTCCACAGGATAGGGATGTCATACGATATTTTATTAGGGAGAAGTCACTTACATGAGAAGCCAAGAACCCAAGGTCAGCACTCTGCTGTTCTCCAAGACCCGACCAGAACCCCAAGAGAGAGCACGTCTCTTTTCCCTCAGCTCTTTATGCCCCATACCTTCTACGTAACTGTGACAATGCCCAAAAGGTCATGGTCTGTACTACAGGTACCTAAGATCTCTCCCTAAAATTCCCCATTTAGTCTAAAAAAAGATTTAGTCTTGAGACAAAACTAAATTGTGTCAATATACAAAATGTCTTAAACATATATAAAGCATATAAACATAGATTATAAAGATATTTATGCATCAACCATCATGAATAGAAAGACTTCACACAGTATGATGAATTGCAATAAACAAATTATAAATAATCAGAAAATATAATAATCTACCTATATTCCATCTGGCATATCTATTCCATCTAAACCTTAAACTTATTTCAAAGAGATGCCCAAGTCTGAACACCTCCTTCCAAAGCCAACCCTAAACAATTGAAAACTAACTCTAAATGGGTGTAAATTGTCATTTAATGCCAAGAGTAGGGAAAGGGGGTGTAGTATTCTCAGGATTACTTCCTGCTGAAATGGAATGATGATAACCTCATGGGATCCTTTAGGAAGAAAATGAAAGTCCTGAGTGGGCTACAATGTTTGTATCCAGTCTCTGTTTGGCAGGAGGTGCTTGATTGAAGTTATTTTTTTAATAGCTTGTTTTACATGTCAATCCAAGTTCCCTTTCCCTCCCCTCATCCCACAACCCCCCCATCATTCCCTCCAAGCCTCCCACCCTATTGCCAATTACTTCCACATAGGGGATATCTAGAGTCTGCATTTCACTCTTGGTAGGGTCCAGGCACTCCCTTAAGAGTCCAGGCTGAGAGAGCATCACTTTTTGTGCTATGGACACATGATGTCTGTTTATATTCTACTGCTCAGGGCCCCATAGGTTGCCCAGGCCTCCTCACTGACACTCACATTCTGGGGGTCTGGATCAGTCCCATGCTTGCCTCCCAGCTATCAGTCTGGGGTCCAAGAGCTCTCCCCTGTTCAGATCAGCTGTCTCTGCTGGTTTTGCCAGCCCATTCTTTGCCAATTTGCTCATCGCAACTCTCTCTCTGTCACTGGGTTCCTTGGGTTCAGTTCAGTGTTTAACTGTGGGTGTTTGCCTCTGTGTTGGGGGGAAGTCCTGTGCATTTGTCAATAAAGCACTGCTGGCCTATAGGGAATCAAGATAGGTGTGACTAGGAGTCCAGGAGAACTCTGGGAAGGAGGAACACAGAGAGTCAAGATGTAGCGCCATGGGGTAGGAAGCCCGGAACTATTCTCCGGGCTTCCTACCCCATGGCGAAGAGACATACTTCGATTAACAATTATGGGGTAATTACTTAAGTCAGAGCTAGCCAGTAAGAAACAAGCAAGGCCAACAGCTTCATAATTAATATAGCCTCCTGTGTGTTTATTTGGGACTGATGCAGCTCTAGAACCAAGCTGGCGTGAAGGTTTCTCTCAAGGAAAAGCTTCCTTTTACACCTCTGCTTCCATCAGTCACTGGATGAAGTTTCACAGATGGCTATAGATATTAAGTTCATTATCAGGAATGAGCATTAGAGGTGGTCTCTCCAATAATGCTTAGCTTTCCAATTGGTGTCATCCCTTTAGATCACTAGAGGTCACACTTGTGCCTGATCTGTCTTCTAACTTATGATTCCCACTTCCCCCTATTCTACCCCCCCACTCAACCTTCCTGTTCCCCCATGACCTACTCTCTCTTCCTCTTCTCCCCCTCTCTTCTTCCCAGCTCCCACCCCCCCCACGCCTCGCTGTGTTTCCCATCTGTTCAGGGGATCTTGCCTCATTCCTCTTCTCTTGGGTACTATGCATAACTTTTTGGTTCTTTCCTGTTTCCCAGAGTGGAAGTGCAGACTGGCACTATCCTGATCCATGTCAAAAATCCATGTATGAGTGAATACATACCATGTTTGTCTTTTTGTGACTGGGTTACCTCACTCAGGATGGTTTTTTTCTAGTGCCGTCCATTTGCCTGCAAATTTCAAGATTCCATTGTTTTTTTCTGCTGAGTACTACTCCATTGTGTAAATGTACCACATTTTCTCTATCCACTCTTCAGTTGAGGGGCATCTAGGTTGCTTCCAGGTTCTGTCTATTACAAATAATGCTGCTATGAACATAGTGGAGCAGATGCCCTTACTGTATGAATTTGCCTCTTTTGGATATATGCCTAAGAGTGGAATTGCTGGGTAGATTGTGGTAGATTGATTCCCATTTTCCTGAGGAGTCTCCATACTGATTTCCAAAGTGGCACTCCCACCAGCATTGGAGGAGTGTTCCCCTCTCTTCACATCCTCTCCAGCATAAATTGTCTTCGGTGTTTTTTATTTTAGCCATTCTGACAGGAGTAAGATGGTATCTCAAAGTTGTTTTGATTTGCATTTCCCTGATGGCTAAGGATGTTGAGCACTTTCTTAAGTGTCTTTCAGCCATTTTAGACTCCTCTGTTGAGAATTCTCTGTGTAGTTCTGTAGCCCACTTTTTAATTGGATTCTTTGGTGTTTTGGAGACTTGCTTCTTGAGTTCTTTGTAAATTTTGGAGATTAGCCCTCTGTCAGATGTGGGGTTAGTGAATATCTTTTCCCATTCTGTGGCCTGCCTTTTTGTCTTGTTGACTGTGTCCTTTGCCTTAAAGAAGCTTTTTAGTTTCAGAAGGTCCATTTGTTAATTGTCGATCTCAGTGTTTGTGCCACTGGTGTTATGTTCAGGAAGTGGTCGCCTGTACCAACTCGTTGAAGAGTATCTCCCACTTTCTCTTCTAAAAGTTTCAATGTGGCTGGATTTTTGTTGAGATCTTTGATCCATTTGGACTTAAGTTTTGTACAAGGCGATAAACATGGATCTATCTGTAGTCTTCTGCATAACTGTACCCAGTTATGCCAGCACCATTTGCTGAAGATGCTTTCTTTTTTCCACTGTGTAGTTTTAGCTTCTTTGTCAAATATCAAGTGTTCATAGGTGTGTGGGTTAAAATCAAGGTTTTTCAATTTGGTTCCATTGGTCTACCTGCCTATTTTTATGCCAATATCAAGCTGTTTTCAGGACTATAGCTCTATAATAGAGCTTGAAGTCAGGTATAGTGATGCCTCCTGAAGTTCCTGTATTGTATAGGGTTATTTTAGCTATCCTGTGCCTTTTGATTTTCCATATAAAGTTGATTAATGTTCTTTCCAGGCCCTTGAAGAATTGTGCTGGAATTTTGATAGGGATTGCACTGAATCTGTAGACTGCTTTTGGCAAGATTGCCGTTTTTATTATGTTGAACCTACCAATCCAAGAGCATGGGAGATCTTTCCATTTTCTGGTATCCTCTTTGATTTCTTTCTTCAAAGACTCAAAGTTCTTGATATACAGGTCTTTCACTTCCTTGGATAACATTAGCCCCCGATATTTGATGCTGTTTATGGCTATTGTAAAGGATGATGTTTCTCTGATTTCTTTCTCAGTCACATCATCATTTGTATATATTAGGGCCACCGATTTTTTTGAGTTTACCTTGTATCCTGCTACTTTGCTGAAGGTGTTTATCAGCTCTAGGAGTTCCTTTATGGAGTTTTTCGGGTCACTTATGTAAACTATCATATCATCTGCAAATAGTGAAAATTTGATATCTCCTTTTCCTATTTGTATCCCCTTTATCTCCTTTTGTTGGCTTATTGCTGTAGCTAGAACTTCAAGTACAATATTGAAGAGATATGGAGAGAGTGGACAGCCTTGTCTTGTTCCTGATTTTAGAGGAATTGCTTTGAGTTTCTCTCCATTTAGTTTGATGTTAGCTGTTGGTTTATTGTATATTGCTTTTATTATATTCAGGTATGTTCCTGTTATCTCTGATAACTCTAGAACCTTTATCATGAAGGGGTGCTGGATTTTGTCAAAGGCTTTTTCAGCATCTAGTGAGATGATCATGTGGTTTTTCTTTCACAGTTTGTTTATATGGTGGATTACATTGATAGATTTTCTAATGTTGAACCATCCCTGCATTCCTGGGATGAAGCCTACCTGATCATGATTGATGGTTTTTGTGATGTGTTCTTGAATCCGGCTTGCTAGTATTTTATTGAGTATTTTTGCGTCGATGTTTATGAGGGAAACTGGTCTGTAGTTCTCTTTCTTAGTTGTGTTTTGTGTCTTGGGTATCAAGGTAATTGTAGCCTCGTAAAAAGAGTTTGGCAGTGAGCCTCCTCCTTCTATTGTGTGGAATACTTTGAGGAGTATTGGAATTAGCTCTTCTTTGAATTTCTGGTAGAATTCTGCACTGAAGCCATCTGGGCCTGGGCTTTTCTTGGGAGACTTTTGATGACTGCTTCTATTTCATTAGGGGTTATAGGTCTGTTTAGATTGTTTATCTGCTCTTGGTTTAGTTTTGGCAAGTGATATCTATCCAGGAAATTGTCCATTTCCTTTAAATTTTCAAATTTTGTGGAGTACAGATTTTCAAAGTATGCTCTGATGATTCTGTGGTTTTCCTCAGAGTCTGTTGTTATGTCCCCTTTTTCATTTCTGATTTTTTTAATTAGTATGCTCTCTCTCTGTCTTTTGGTTAGTTTGGACAGATGTTTGTCTATTTTGTTGATTTTCTCAAAGCACCAACTCTTTGTTTCACTGATTCTTCTCAATGTTTTCCTGGTTTCTACTTGATTGATTTCAGCCATCAATTTGATTATTTCCTGGTGTCTACTCCTCCTGGGTGAGTTTGCTTCTTTTTGTTCTAGAACATTCAGCTGTGCTATTAATTCTCTAGTATGACTGTTTTCCAGTTTCTTCATGTGGGCACTTAATGCTATGAACTTTCCTCTCAGCACTGCTTTCAAAGTGTCCCATAAGTTTGCACATGTTGTGTCTTCATTCTCATTGAATTCAGGAAGTCTTTAATTTCTTTTTTATTTCTTCCTTTACCCAGGGATGGTGCAATTGATCATTGTTCAATTTCCATGAGTTTGTAGGGTTTCTGCGATTTGTGTTATTGTTGAATTCTAATTTTAATGCATGGTGGTCTGATAAGATACAGGGGGTTATTCCAATTTTTTTGTATCTATGGAGATTTGCTATGTTTCCTATTTTGTGGTCAATTTTAGAGAATGTCCTATGCGGTATGAGAATAAGGTATATCCTTTTGTGTTTGGGTGGAATGTTCTATAGACATCTGTTAAACCCAGTTGAGCCATAACTTCTATTATTTCTTTTGTTTCTTTGTTAAGTTTCTGTCTGGAGATCCTGTCTAGCGGTGAGAGCGGAGTGTTGAAGTCTCCTACTATTAGTGTGTGAGATTTTATGTGCAAGTTGAGCTTCAGTAATGTTTCTTTGGGGCATAGATGTTCAAAATTGAGACTTCATCTTGATGGACTTTTCCTTTAATGAATATGAAGTGTTCTTCTTCATCTCTTTTGATTGATTTTAATTTGAAGTCTAGTTTGTTAGATATTAGGATTGCTATACCTGCTTGTTTCTTGGGTCCGTTTGATTGGAAAAATCTTTTACCAACCATGTACTCTGAGATATTGTCTGTCTTTGATGTTGAGATGTGTTTCTTGTATGCAGCAGAAGGATGGGTTCTGTCTTTGTATCCATTCTGCTAGTGGGCGTCTTTTTATAGGCAAGTTGAGGCCATTGACATTGAGGGATATTAATGACCATTGATTGATGATTCTTGTTTGTGCTTGATTTATTGGTAACGAAGTTATTTTGTGTAGTTTCTCCTCCCTTTTTCTTTTGGTGTTTTGTAAAGTGGGATTATATATTGCCTGTGTCTTTATGAGTGTAGTTATCTTCCTTGGATCTAGGTTTTCCTTCTAGCACTTTCTGTAGAGCTGGATTCATGGATACGCATTGTTTAAATCTGGCTTTGTCATGGAATATTTTGTTTTCTCCCTCTATGGTAATTGAAAGCTTTGCTGGATATAGTAGTTGGGCTGGCATCCTTGTTCCCTTAGTGTTTGTAGGACATCTATTCAGGATCTTCTGGCTTTCATCGTTTCCATTGACAAGTCAGGTGCAATTCGAATAGGTCTGCCTTTATATGTTACTTGGCCTTTTTCTTTAGCTGCTCTTAATATTTTTCTTTATTCTGTATTTTTGATGTTTTGATTATTATATGGTGAGGTGACTTCTTTTTCTGGTCCAGCCTATTTGGTGTTCTGTACGATTCTTGTATTTTCATAGGCATATTCTTCTTTAGGTTATGGAAGTTTTCTTCTATGATTTTGTTGAATATGTTTTCTGTACCTTTGAGTTGTATTTCTTCGCCTTCTTCTATACCTATTATTCTCAGGTTTGGCTTCTTCACGGTGTCCCATATTTCCTGGATATTTTGTGTTAGGGATTTGTTAATTTTGGGATTTTCTTTGGTTGATGACTGTATATCCTCTAATTAGTCTTCAACACCTGAGATTCTCTCTTCTGTATCTTGTATTCTATTGGTGATACTTGCATCTGTAGTTCCTGATCATTTACCCAGTTTTTCTATTTCCAGCATCCCCTCATTCTGTGTTTTCTTTATCGTTTCTATTTCAGCTTTCAATCCTTCAACTGTTTGAGTTGTTTCCTTCATTTGTTTGGTTGTTTTTTCTTGGTGCTCTTTAGATTCTTTGAGAAATTTGTTTATTTCTTGAAGTTTTTCCCCCATTACATGGATTTTTGTTTGTTTTTTCTTCTATTTCTTTAAGGGATTTCCTCGTTTCTTCTTTGAGGGTCTCTATCATCTTCATAAAATAATTTTTAAGGTCTGTCTCCTCTGCTTCGTCTATGTAGTGCTTTTCAGGTCTTGCTGGCGTTGGTTCCCTAGATTCTGGTGGAGTCATATTGGTCTTTCTATTGCTGAGTGATCTCTTATTCTGTCTTCTTCCCATCTCTTCTTCCAGTGGGTGCTGGTGGGGTCTTTCTGTCTCCACTGGTCTCCTTCCTTCTTGAAGCTGAAGCTGGGGAAGCTTCAGCTGAAGCTGGGGTCACCAGAGGTTGGGGCCTGGAAGGGCTGATATCTTTCCTGTGTAGGTGGGTCTTCTGGATGCCACGGAGCAGCCCCAGAAGATCAAGGGGATGGGAGTTGGGTGGAGGATGTGGAGTGTCCTCCAGGAGACCCAAGCTCACCTGAAGCTGGGCTCGCTGGAGTTTGGGGCCTTGAAGGGCTGATGTCTTTCCTGAAGCTGGGCTCGCCGGAGTTTGGGGCCTGGAAGGGCTGATGTCTTTCCTGTGTGGGCAGGTCTTCTGGATGCCATGAGCAGCTCCCGGAAGATCAAAGGGATGGGTGTTGGGCAGGGGATGGGGAGGGTCCCTCCAGAGACCCAAGCTCTCCTGAAGCTGGGCTTGCCAGAGTTTGGGGCCTGTAAGGCTTGATTGAAATTCTTGACTGAAGTTCTTGTCCGAGGCTCCGGCCAGAGTGTAATAAGAAGATGCACCATATCAGTTAACTAGTCTGGAGTGGTCTTGAGTGATATAGTGCCAAACCATTTCAGAGTGGTAATTGTCAGTTCAGATGAATCAAATTGGATGAGGTGGAATCGATGATGGGGTGGGCCCCATCTTCTTTTTTGGAGGTTGGAAGATTTCTCCATAAACTGCCCAAGCCACCCAATGAACATTGGGGGCCTAGTTTGGTCTTCTTCAGGTTCCCTAGCTGTCAGTCTGGAGTCAGTGAGCTCCCACTTGCTCAGGTAGGCAGTTTCTGTGTGTTTCCCCAACAAGTCCATGACCCTTTTGCCAATTACTTCTCCCTATCTACAACTGGACTCCAGGAATTTGGCTCAGTGCCTAAGTTTGGATCTCTGCTTCTGCTTTCTACAGCTACTGGATGAAGGCTCTATGATCATATTTAAGGTACTCATCAACCTCATTATAGGGGAAAGACATTTAAGGTAGCTTCTCCATTATAGCTTAGATTCCTAGTTGGGGTCATCCTTGTAGATTTCTGTGAATTTCCCTAATGCCAGGTTTCTTGTTGAACCCATAATGGCACCCTCTATCAAGCTATCTCTTTGAGATATGCTTGTGTCAAAAAATATTTCTTGATATTTTAACTACATGATTTTGCCTTTTCCTTTCCTCTTACAAACCCTCGCATATGCCCAGCCTTGCTCTCTTTCAAACCATGTTCTCTTTTCTTATTGTTGCATACATAGTTGCACCTACATATATTTTCCTATGTACATGTATACAATCTGGTCGGTCTATATATATTATTTCTCGCATGCATGTTTTCAGGCTTGAACATTTGATTTTAGACAACCAATTAGTGTGTTCTTCTATGGGAAAGATTATTTCTCCCACTCTCTACATTCTTGATTTATTTGATTCAGTTCTTCATTGGGGTTTGAGATCTTGAATATTCCCAAGTCAGGACATGTTAGTGAGTCCTATTTATTTATTTATTGTTTATCTTTCCTTTTTATTTAAATAAGAAACAAGCTTGTTTTATATGTCAATCCCAGTTTCCTCTCTCTCTCCTCCTCCCTTGCCTCCCACTACCCTCCTATACCCATTCTGCTCCCCAGGGAGGGTGAGGCCTTTCATGGGGGATCTTCAAAGTCTGTCATATCATTTGGAGCAGGACCTAGGCCCTTCTCCATGTGTCTAGGCTGAGAGAGTATCCCTCTATGTGGATTGGGCTCTCAAAGCCAATTCATGTACTAGGCATAAATATTGATCCACTACCAGAGGCCTCATATATTAACCAGATCTCCAAACTGACATGCCGATTCAGGATGAGTTACCCTTTGTTCAGGTCAGCATTTCTGTGGCTTTCTCCAACCTGGTCGTGAACCCTTTGCTGTTCAACCATGTTCATGGCAGCAATATTTGTAATAGTCAGAAACTGGTAGCAAGCTAGATACCCCTCAGCTGAAGAATGGATGGAAAAATGTGGTACATTTACACAATGGAGTGCTACTCAGTGGAAAAAAAATGGAATCTTGAAATTTGCAGGAAAATGGATGGAACTAGAAGAAACTTTCCTGAATGAGGTAACCCAGTCACAAAAAGACAAACATGGTAAGTACTCACTCATATATAGATTTTAGACATAGAGCAAAGGAATACCAGCCTACAATCCACACTGCCAGAAAAGTTAGGAAACAAAGAGAACCCTAAGAGAGACATACATGGTCCCCCAGAGAAGTGGAAAGGGGAAGCATCTCCTGAGCTAATTGGGAGCATGGGAGAAGGGGAGAGGAAGTTAGGAGAAAGAGGAGGGGAGAGGAAGACATGAGAGAGCAGGAGAATTCAGTAAAGGTAAGAATAGAGGAGAGCAAGAAAAGAGATATAATAATAGAGGGAGCCATTATATGTTTAAAGAGAAATCTGGCACTAGGGAAATGTCCAGAGATCTACAAGATTGACCCCAAATAACAATCTAAGCAATAGTAGAGAGGCTACCTTAAATGCCCTTCTCTGATGAGACTGATGACTACCTTATATACCATCCTAGAGCCTTCATTCAGTAGCTGAGGGAAGCAGAAGCAGACATCCACAGCTAAACACCGAGTTGAACTCTGAAACCCATTAGTGAGACTTTATGGGAATTGTTTCTGCTATTTGTAGGAGAAACATTCTCACAACAAAGTCCCTTAAAATCTTCCCACATCCTCATACATAATGTTCTGTGAAGTGCAGAAGTATTTTTTGTAGATGTATTCATTGGTACTGGGCTCCATTACTGTAATTGATTGATTGATTGATATTTTGTATAGTGATCTTCTTCTCTTGCAAAGAAAAGTTTCATTGAGGAGTGGTGAAGACTACACTTATCTGTGAGTATAAAGACATATTTATATAGATGATGTTGCTTTAATAAGTTAGTAGTTATAGACCCTCCTTTATTAACCATGGTTTCACTAGCAATAAGTACTTAGATAGATAAGTACGGCATGGTATCCTTCTTATTGTGTTGGCCTTAATTTCAGTTAGGAGGCTGCTGGTTAATACCAATGTATTTGTGTCATTAATGTATCCTTTGAGTCACCATACCATGTTGTCCAGACACAGAAAGGCAAGCATGGTATGTACTCATTCATACGTAGATATTGACATAAAGCAAAGGATAACAAGACTACAGCCCACAATCCCAGAGAATCCATGAAATAAGAAGGACCCTAAGAGAGATATATCTTCAACCTCCAGGGGAAGGGGAAATAGACAAGATCTCCTTAGTAAATTGGGAGCATAGAGGAGATTGGAAGGAGGTAGGAGAGTGGGGAGCGACAAAGGGATTTGGGTTAGAAGAACATAAGGGATTGGCAAGGCAGAGTTGGGGAGGACACAAATAGGGAGCCTTTGTGTGGTTAATGAGAAACCTGGCACTAGGAAATTCCCAGGAATCCAGAAGGATGACAACACCAAAGAATCTAAGCAATAGTGGAGAGAGTACCCTAACTGGTCAAAATGGGGCAGAGGAGAGTTTGGAATGATCAGGAAAATGTATTTTCACCATGTGGCAGTCTCCCTGGCCAATAAAAAAGTTTCTTTTGTTTACCAAAACAACACTGCCTCTCCCTGCCAGCCAGAATTTACAATATTTTCAGCATAATTTTATCAGTCAAGCTTTTGGGGTAAGCAGCTACGAGGCAAGTAACTCTTTAAAACAATGATGTAAGAGTGTTTGAAAAGGCAGGATTGACTATTTTCTCCACTCTGGAGGAAGAAATATTTCCTGGTAACTCCAAAATGTGATAAGTATTTAAAAATATCCATCTAATGAATTCAGAATAGATAAGTTAACAGAAAAACCAATCCTTGCAATATACTTTAAGCATTTCCTCATTATTGGAAATGGGATGAAAATACCACTAACTAGAAGGTCTGGACATCATCTTTTAGAATTATGATTTTAGATTGATCACGGTCCACTTAATGATGAATCATCTCAAAGACTCCAACTTTAGTGCTGGATACTTTCTAGTAATTAGCCATACTGATAACACAATCTCTATTTACTTTTATGTGGCTATTATCTTCATGCCAGTCTTGGGCAAAATTGTTTAACAAGTAACATTTATGTTTTCAGATCCATTTTCCACTTTCAGGATGCCCATCCAGCAACTGTTTCCTACATACCTAAATTAATTTAGTTTTCTTTTAATATTTCAATTTTTCCCCATCAAGTTTTTCTTCTCTGGTCTGGACAACTCTGTGAAGATTACATACTGAGGTTTGTACATTAAAACTGCCCTGTGACTTTCTTTCTCTAGACCTTAAACAATCCAACAGAACTCATAATGGAAAATAAATAATTTCAGTCTTTTACTGACTGCTTTCTTTCAGTTCAGTGAGAATTGTTTTGTTATGATTTCAAAGCAACTCTTTAATCAAGCTACTCTATATAAATTATTTCATTTTTCTAAAGGAATAGAAATCCCCTAATCTATTTGTACAGAATTTTATTTAAAAGATTAATAACATATAAATAATGACTCCTTGAATATCTTTCTTTGGTTTCACATAAGCAGGACATAATTCACGACTGTTGAATTTTTTTCTGGCTCAGATGTTTAAAATGGTGATAATTTTCATTATGAAAATTTCAAATTGCGTTTGCTATTTCATAATAAGAAGTTTTTGCAGAGACTTAATGTGTTATGTAGTCCCTATGGCCTTCTAATGCTTGTAGAAACTGAACACCAGTGATAGATAATGGGGAAGAAAAGTACTGACAACTATAAATTTAGTAAATATTCTCAGTCAGGAGTTCTGAATTCTATTGTCTGAGTCAAACAGCTTTTGTAGATTAGTAAGATCATTAGCACCATTACAGTTTCATCCTAACATATATAGAAGTACTCTGAGGCATGTGAAAAGTTACAGTTGGCACAAACTCATCTCATTTTGTATTCTACTGATTTTTCTCCTGTTTTTCCAACACAATAATTCCAATTTGGAGGAGTTTTTTTCAACAATAGAAATTTACTTATGTAGTCTCCACAATGAATAATTTTATAGTCATTTTTAAAAAGCTCAGTGTTTATACTTAATAATTTCTGTGTAATACTCAGTAGCATGGATGGTTTATTGAAAAACTGAACTGATAGCTGTAAATTTCTGTGAAAACATAAAAATATTTTCTAAAGTAATATAGGAGCTTTCAAAGAATAGTGATTAATTAGATTCAGTTTTATTTTAAGAACTGGAAGTGTGTTTGGAGGACAGTCGCTGGCATTTAGATGAATCTGAGGACAATAAAGTATCTTTATAGTAGTATTAAACATCCTTTGATTACATGCCTAAAGGTGACTATAGCTGGGTTTTGAGATATATCTATTCCCAGAATCTAGTGAAACTGCCACATTGCTCTCCTTAGGAACAGCATGAGGAATAAAATATAGATGGGAGCTTGCATTCACACCAGCGATGGATAAATGTTTCAACATACTTCACATCATCACTAGCATGGGCTATAAATTTATTAATTGATGTAGTGTCTATGTCATTCAAGCCATCATACACATATACTCTATAATAAACATATACATCATAATATTTGAAGCTAGCACCCACCTATGAAAAAAAACACATGGTGTTTGTCTATTCTATCCTGAACAATCCCTCTCAGGATAACTTTGTTTTTATTTTTTGACCAGTTCCATTCATTTGGTTGTAGATGTCATGATTTAATTTTCTTTTTATAACTGAGTAATATTCAATTATGTACATGTATGACATTTTCATTAACTAATGGTCAGTTAACTGAAAGCTAAATTAATTTCATGTCCTACTTACAGCAATTAAGTGGCAATGAACATGGATGTGCAACTATCTTTGTAGTAGGATATAAATTTATTGTGCAGATGATTGCTATTAAAGCCAGGATACATGGGCATCTTTTTTTGTGATTTTTCAGAGCTGACCTCTACAGGCTCTATGTGCCCTTGCACTCACACTAAGAGTGAATGGGAAGTCTCTCTTTCCCCACTGCTGCTATTTCTATTCCTACTGATTGACGTCCTGACTAGGGTGAGACGAAATCTTAGGGTCATTTTAATCTGCATTTCCCTGATGGTTAAGGATTTTGAAAGTTTTTCTTAATTAAGACATTTACTAACAATTTGCATTTCTTCTTTGAAGACCTCTCTGCTCATCCAATAAAACATTTTTAATTGGCTTGTTTGTCTCCTTGATGTTTAATGTTTACTTCTCCCCTTTTAAATATTCTAGACCCTTTTCTCTGACACATGTATTTGGGCAATGATTTTTTTCTCATTTTGTGTTGGGGTTGTCTGTTCACTCACTTCATAGCATAGTGGAAACAATTTTTGGAAGGGATGCTTTTATTCTAATGGTCTCACATCCTCCTCATGGTTGAGTAATCAGCACATGTGGTTAGTAGTCACACCAGTTATACATTAAGGCAGGACCAACATTAGATATGTCAAAAGGTTGTAGGGACCCTAGTGATGAGAGGAGTATAATTCCATATAACAAAAAGCAAAGCAAAGCAAAACAATATCATTTTAAATGGGGGGGGATCAAAACATTACCACTAAGATCAAGAAGACCATGGTGTTCACACACTCAAATCTATTCAATTTAGTCTTTAAGTTCTCAGCTAAAGCAATAAGAAAAAGGAACAAGAGGGCTAGAAATAAGAAAGAAATAAAGGTATCCCTATTTGTGGCTGATGGTTTGTTACATGAGAGACCCTAAACACTCCAGAAACTCTTTAGAGCTGATATTTTCAGCAACATGAAACGATTAAAAATAAACACAAACCAAATGTATCTATACACCAATGAACATATGGGAACTTCAAAAAATTGTGAGCTCTAATCCCCTTCACAACACACTCTCTCTCTCTCTCTCTCTCTCTCTCTCTCTCTCTCTCTCTCTCTCTCTCTCTCACACACACACACACAAAACCTTGGAATGAACCTAGCCGAGGAAATATATGACTACCAGAGGCACCTGCCTTTGTAATCTTGTTTGCAAGTTACAACTGATTCCAATTATCAGTCACTAGATGAGGTTGTGATGAATATCCTTGAATGTGTATTGACACAGTCTTTGGGAAAAAGTCACATGTAAATTGTTCCTCTAAATCAGGTAGATAAAATCCTAAATCTAAAAAAAAATGGGAATAATTTTACAAAAATGAGAGAAATACCTAGAAACCAAAATAAAGAAGGGAAGGTGATGATTACAAGTCAGCTTAGAAAAGAAATGAAGTGTTGCCTGATAAAACCCCAGTTCTAAGAACAATACAGCCAGCAGAGGGGACTGTGACCCTTCTCAGACGTCTCAGAGACTCAACTGTTCAAATTCACAGACCCTGTACAGTTGCTCACTGTCCCATTACAGCATTATAGCAGATGTTTCCCCCCAGGGGAATCACGACACAGAGCAAAGGGCCTCCCTGGATCTGCATTTCACAGTGCAACTGCTCTGAGAGCTGAGGACCAGGTGTTGGAAGACTGTTAACAGCTCATGTTTGCATAACCCACAGCAGAAAGAGTTACAGAAAGGAGCACTCTTGGTGGTAAGAGGTACAGATTAACACACAGCATAGCAAATTCACACAACCTATAAATTAGTCTAAGGATGTTTCAACAGATACAGAGATAAGGTGAGCAGGAAAATGAAGATATCCACTTAACAATGGTAACTGTGGACTTTGTAATCAGCAGGATGCACTGTAGGCAATCTGTGTTTACAGTAAAATTATCACTAAGGACCATTTACTCCAAAGAGCCTTAGCATAAAGGAAATGCCTTTTTCTTGCTGGTTAGAAACCAGTAGCTGCAAGTGCAGAAGGAGAGTTGTAATCAGGATAGAGGGGGGAGAGTAACAAAATATATATCTTCATGGGGGCATTTCTGTGTTAGGCAGAAACCTGGTGCCAATAAAACCTCCTGAACCCACAAGGATGAGCCTAACTAAGACTCCTAGCAATGGTGGAGCCAGTACCTGAACTGGCTGTCTACTGTAAGCAGATTTGTGACTTTCCTAATTGCCATCAAAGATACTCTGGAATCAGATAACTGATGGAAGCAGACACTGTGGAAGTAGAAATTGCACCATCCAGGGAGGTTATGATGGGGGAACTCATAGAGACAGCTGACTTGAGCTTGTAGGAGCTCATGGATGCTGGGTCAATAGTCAGGTAGCCTTCATGATATCAACCTAAGCCTGCTGCATGTGTGTAACATTTGTGTAGCTTGGACTCTTAATCAGCTTTCTAGCAGTGAGAGCAGGACCTCTCCCTAGAACTTAGCTGGCTTTTGCTAACCTGTTCCCTATTCTGGATTGCCACCTCGACATCAGGGCAGGAGCTGGATCCTGCCTCAACTTGATGCTCCATGCTTTGTGCAAGCCCTTAAGAGGCCTGTCCCTTCAGAATGGAGATGCAGAATGAGAGAATGGGGAAAGAGTAGATGGGAAAGGGAGAGAATGAGAGAGGGGGAACCTGGTTGGTATACAAAAGATATGAAAAATGTGTTAAAAATTTTAAAAATGAAAAAAATGGAATGTAGCACTATTGACCAATAGCAACTTGAACTATAATATTGAAGTATAATATTCTATAGAGTTGCACCTAATGTATAATTTTAAAATATGAACATATTGTATTGACATGTTTAATAGAACCAGAAAATACAGAAAATTGTCATTTGTTCCAAAAATAGAAGGAGGAGGAGGAGGAGAAGAAGAAGAAGAAGAAGAGAGAAGAAGAAGAAGAAGAAGAAGAAGAAGAAGAAGAAGAAGAAGAAGAAGAAGAAGAAGAAGAAGAAGAAGAAGAAGAAGAAAT
The DNA here is from genome assembly GCF_017639785.1 of Mesocricetus auratus. Lineage (NCBI taxonomy): Eukaryota > Metazoa > Chordata > Mammalia > Rodentia > Cricetidae > Mesocricetus > Mesocricetus auratus. Next base: position 71,911,145 of record NW_024429192.1, on the reverse strand, counting down.
CAGTAGCTGCATTTCTTTAGCCTGGAAGATTCCCTTAAGAAGACCTCTGCCTTTCTCAGCAGGCACTTCTTCCAGAGGGGTCCCCAGGGCATAAATGAACCTCCATCCTTCTAAGTGTATGAGAGCTGAACATCAGGTCTAAGGCTGAGGGAGGAGCAGAGACCATCATAGATGGAAACACATTGGCAGGAAAGGCTCTGTGTCTAGCATGAGGAAGGGATACAATGAGACCTGAGGCAGGGACGCCCTATGGAAAGGGTCAGGAGCTGTGTCCCTGATGCTGTGAAATGTGTCCTTCTTCCTGCTCTTCTCTCTAGTCACAGGTAGGAATATATATCAGCAGGGCTCACTTCCTACTCAGCCTTGTCCATCCTGGCCAGAAATCCATGGGAACGTCTACTCTGGTCTCTACTGCATTTATTCTCATACTGATACTGTTTGCAGGTTCCCTCTGCCAAGCTGTTTTGACTCAGCTGCCCTCACTGTGTATCCTCTGGAGCATCTGCCACACTCACCTGCAGCCGAGCAGTGTCAGGTCTCTGTGTCTCTGCTTCCAGGAGAACTCAAGAACACTCTGAAATCTCCTGTAGGACAACAGAGACCTGAATTTATCCTATGGTTCTAGAGGCCCTAGCAACTTGTTTGTGTTCAAAGAGCCCTCAGATTATTACAAGGGTATTGTTCATTTTTAGAATACAGCCTGTGGATGAGCCTGATTATTAGTGTTCTCAAATGCATCTTAATGAAACACATAAATATTCCTTACAATAATTCAGTTAATAAAAAACGGAAAAACTTGGGTTCATGTGCCCTGTATTCCATGACTGTCCTCCACTGGTATTTAATTGTCCATGAAAAAGTAAAAAGAAACAAAATATTTACTACAACAAAATTTACACTAGGTAATCTCAACAAGGATCAGTCCAGGGGCACGGGCCCCTTTGTCTGAAGTCATTAACTTGAGTGTTTACTAGGATCTGCAATGTTAATATGGCCCATAGAAGCCAGACATGAAGAGACATGAAGCAGAGGCCAAACTGTGTTCCTTTCAGCCCTGGGGCTACATGATACATCCCCTATCCTTTGCTATCAAGCTCAGCACTGTCACTAACTCTCACCACTACCACATCTGTGTCCATGATTTACTGTGCTAAAGTCCTGTCCAAAGCAAGGCCCAGGTCTTGAGACCTTAGCATGCAGCCACCTCTCTTTATGCCTCCCCACTACTCAGATGTAGTTCCTTTCAAAGAAACTTCCGCATTTACTTGGTCCCAAGGTGATAGAATTTTTCCTGTATCAATAGATGGTCAGAAATACAATTTCTCCATCTTGTGAATGCTGGACAAGGGATGGGTTGGCACCTCTCTGTGACCACACCCAAGTCAAATATGACTCCCAAATCACCAAGTTCTGGTCATTCTGAAATCTCCACATTTCTCTACACCCAGTACTCTCCTGTGGATATGCCCAGTAGCAATTTCCTTCCTTATTTAATTCTGATTTTCCACTCCACATTTGATTTTTATTGATCCGTGAGAAAGTTAGCTCTAGCTGTCATGGGCAGCCCTTTATGTGTTTCCCTGTCCACTAGTCAATGCTTACCTGACCTGAGGCCAAGTTAATGTCTCCAAATATTGTCTTTGTCTAAGATGTAATTCATATATTATGTTGAATCAGAAACAAAAGGCAAGAGATTTGATTATTATTCTGTTTTGAAACCCCTATTTATATCAGTAATCTTGTGTGAAGAAGTTCTAATATATGCTTCATGTTAATATCTTTTTCAGAATTACATTACTGTTATATATTTAAAACAAGTTTATTGTGCTAGAATTTTATAAAATATATAGCCATGTTGGAGACAACAACTATACTCACATAAAATTTATATAACATACTTATTTTTCAGTATGTTAGCATATATACATATATGTATATATTATTATTAAACCAAATAATAATTTAGATTCTCCCTATAACCCTACTTTTTGACATGTACATTCATTCTGTAAATCTTGGATTCAATCAGCTGCTTTGTTTCTTGAAACTATATCACCTCTTTACACAAAGAAACACTCACATTCTAATACAACACTCTTTACATACCTTAAAAGGTGATTTCATATATGTTTGCGTGTACATCCACTTGATCCTTTCTAGTTTCTGTGCAGGGCATAGTCTTACAGATATACTATAGATTCTTTGTTACTTCACACATATTTGGGTTATCTGAACCACGAACAAGTCTGCCTTGTATTAATATGCCCACATGTTAATACATGAATATTCAATCTGAATGTTAACCCATAGGGAAAAAATGATGCCAACTGTGAGATGTACTGCTTTTGAAATGCATGCGAACTCCAATAGAGCATCAGTGATACATTAGCTTTATAACCTTTGCCCCTTATGGTCTTTTCATTCTGTTCACCAATTCATTCTTTTTTTTTTCTTTTGGTTTTTCGAGACAGGGTTTCTCTGTGGCTTTGGAGGCTGTCCTGGAACTCGCTTGGTAGTCCAGGCTGGTCTCGAACTCACAGAGATCCGCCTGCCTCTGCCTTCTGAATGCTGGGATTAAAGGCGTGCGTCATGAATGCCCGGCCCTCACCAATTCATTTTTATGCCTTTGTAATGAGACATTACAGTGATTTGATATTGCAGATGTAGAATCATTATACTATACACAATCATGTTCATGAAGTGAAAAGTGTGATGAAGAAAGAGATGAACTTAAAGACACTTTCCCATCCTAACTTTATTTACTGTGAGTTCTTTTAATGGCATTGATTCTTTTTCTTTTTTTATTCCTTTGTATTGCCCTGCATATTGAAATGTTGGCATGACTTGCATGGCTGATGTCTGTCTAGGACACTAGACAGGTGACACTTTGGGCCATAGAAAAGCAAAGGCATCTGAAAAACAGTACTTCTGATCTTTATTCTGATAAATATTTGATCGTGTGTTGTGTCAACTCAGTAACATTTACCTGACAGCATATGATCAGCAATGAAGTGGAGATCATTTGCATTAATGTTCATGCACCCCATGTTAGGAGTCATGATAAGCACTGTGGCACTTCTTTGTGCTGAGCAATCTTGAAAAGAACAGACCTGGACTGTGAGTCATGGCCTGGACTTCTCTTGTGATCACAATTCTGGCTCACTTCACAGGTCAGGGGGCCTTTCTAGGCTGGAGTGTGTATGCAACAGTGCACATCTGTCTCTGCTTTGTTACTGACTAACTGACTTCTCGCCTGTTTTCAGGGGCCATTTCCCAGGCTGTTGTGTCTCAGGAATCTTCACTCACCACAACTCCTGGAGAGACAGTCACATTCACCTGTGGCTGATGGGGGAAGTTCTGTGTATATGTCAATAAAACACTGTTGGCCAATAGGGAGGCAAGATAGGTGGGACTAGGAGTCTAGGAGGATTCTGGGAAATGTAGTGAAGAGACTGGTCACCATGTGATTCCTGGGAGTTATGGATGCAGCAGGAGTGCATCCTCAAAAAGATAAGTCCTTATAAAATATATATTAGTAATTATGGGTTAATAATCAAGTCAGAGCTAGCCGATAAGAAACCAAGCAAATGGCCAACAGCTTCATAATTAATATAGTGTCTCACGTGTTATTTGGGGGCTGAAAGCAGCAACAGGAACCAGGTGGCGAGCAAGAAGAATACACATTACATGTGGCTCAAGAACTGGGGCAGTTACCACTAGTAACTATGCCAAGTGGGTCCAATCTTACCAGGATCACACTGATCTGATAGGTGACACCAGCATCAGAGTCCCAGGTGTTCCTGCCAGATTCTCAGGTTCCCTACTTGGAGACAAGGCTGCCCTCACCATCACAGTGGCCCAACCTGAGGATGAGGCTGTGTATTACTGTGCTCTGTGGAATGGTGACCATTTCCACAATGCAGATGTGGAAGTAGAACACAAAACCCCTGGTAAAGCTTTATACCTGATGTCTTGTTACCAAATGGCTACATCTCCCTAGAATCAAAGTACATGATCTCTTTTGATGTAGAGAAGGTCATCATAACTATTATCTAAATCTACAAAATGTTTTATTTCAGTTCATTTCATGATAATGATGCTGTGATGACAAGCTTTAGTTGACAACATAGGATCACCTGAGAAGTGAGTTGCAATGTGGAGTTTATCTACTTTCAGGTTACCTGAGACATTGTTTCAATTGTTTGAAGTGGGAACCACTTTGAGTACCACAATTTTTTAGGCAGACTGTCCTGAAATGTTAAAATCTGAGGGTGAACTGTGGACAAGCCAGAAAATGCCTGATTATATATTCATTTTTCTTCATGCTGACTGTGGGTGGTTGTGATGTGACCATATTCTGAAGCTCCTTGTTCTGTGCATTTCCTGTAATAATGGACTTTAACCTGGAATTGTGAACTAAAATAAACTGTGTCTCTCTCAAGTTGCTTTATGTCCCCCAATTTTTTTCACAGCAACAGAAAAGTAACTAGGACAAATGTGTCCATAAAAACTCTGAAAATAACATTTGTCTCAGGTAGAGGCCCGCTGCGAGAGATCCAGAACAAGGGCCCCCACTCCCCTAATTCTCCTTACCTTATCTTTAGGTCTCCCATCCCTTCTTGTTGTCTTGTCCCAGCCCAAGCTTAGGGGAGAGTTCCTCTGCTTGCTGGACCAGTGGCCACTATGGAAATCAATATTATGATTCCTCAGAAAACTGATTGTCAGTCTATCTAAAGACACAGTGTCTTAGGGTTTCTATTGCTTCAATGAAACACCATGACCAAAAAACAAATTATAGCTGTGTCTCATAGAGGCATTTCCTCAACTGAGGTTCCTTCCTCTCTGATAACACTAGGTTGTATCCAGTTGGTACACAAAATTAACCAGTATACCCAGCTATACCACACTTGCGGATATATCCAAAGGATGATTCATCCAACCACAAAGACACTTGCTATATGATATTCCATAGCAGCTTTTTTTCATAATAGCCAGAAAATGTAAATACATTAAATGTCCCTCAACCAAAGAATGGGTAAAGAAGTTGTGGTACATTTAAACAAGGGAATAATATAGATGGAAATTTCTGTCCCACCTGCTCCTTCAGATGTTCAGTCCCAAATAGCACACAGAGGCTTATATTAATTATAAACTGTTTGGCCTTTTGCTCAGGATTATTACTGACTAGCTTTACTAATTAAATTTACCTGTAATTTTTATCTATGCTTAGCTAGATGGCTTGGTATTTTTTTCAGTAAGGGATTCTCATATTGCTTCCTCTGTGTCTGGCTAGTGACTGCCTCTCTGCCTTCCTCTTCCCAGGATTCTCCTAGTCTGGTAGCCCTGCAAGGTTCCTGGCCAAACAGCATTTTATTAAACCAACATTAGTGACAAATCTTTAGAATGAGCAAGAACATTATCCCACATCATTTCTCCATTTTTCTTTTCAAAAGAAAAACCCTGAATCTAATCTTCTTTGTTTAGCTTTTTTCCTGACCGTTATCCATATCAACTTGTAACCAATATGCTAAACAAAGACAAACATCCATAATCCATTTTTTTGGTGAGGTGAACATAGTTTTCTAGGCTACATCCTACAAACTGGGGACACTGGTAATCTTCTGGGGGAATTTTAGTATTATGGTTGAGTCCTGACTGAAGCATTCTGTGAGGCTGCATCAACCAGCAGCCTTGAAGTTGTTCTGGATGCAGAACTCAGAAGAAACAGCAATAGAGGTGCTCTGAAGTGTAGGATCATCTGGGCTATCCATTCCCTTTGGAGATTTTTCAGGGGATCTTCCTTGATCAAACCTTATTTTTCTTTTATTTTGGTTTTTCTAAGTTTTTATTCAAATTAAATAAATCTTATTTTACATACCAATCACAGCTCCCTCTCCCTCTCATCCTCCTGCTGTCTCCACCAGCTCCACAGTGCAACTATCCACTTTTTAGATAGGGTAAGGCCTTGCATGGAGGATCATCAAAGTCTGTCATAGAATTTGTGGCAGGACTAAGCCCTGCCCTTGCATCTGGGCTGAGAAAGTATCCTTCCTTCCATAGGGAATGGGTTCTAAAAAAAACAGCTCATGCACTAGGGATAAATACTGGTTTCACTGCCAGTGGCCCAGCAAACCACCCAAGCCCCCCAGTTAACACCCATCTTCAAGGGACCTAGCTAGGTCTGATTCAGATTCACCAACTGTCAATATGGAGTCTATGAGCTTCTACTTGCTCAGGTAGGTTGTTTTTTTGGGTTTCCCCATCATGGTGTTGATCCCTTTGCTCATTATTCCCTCTCTGCAATTGGACTCCAGGAGTTTGGGCTCAGTGCTTAACTATAAATCCCAACCCACAGCCTCTTATTTCCTGTGGAAACAAAAGCAAAACCTCTTCTCCAAAGTAACATATTTTTACTTAAATTTTGAAGTCAAAACACTTAAAAATATACATGTTGGGTTAATGCACCAGAATTTATAATCAAATGTCTTTTAGAGGCCGATGCTCCTTTCTCAGCAGTCAAACAATTCAAAGACAACACAATATACAGTATCCAGATTCTCTGTAAGGTTTTCATGTTCATATGCCTTTTATTACTCTATTTCTTTTGTTTTTAATTTTGGATTTTGAGACAGAGTAGTGTATCTTGGAACTCGCTCTGTAGACCAGGCTGGCCTTGAAATCACAGAGATCTGCCTGCCTCTGCCTCCTGAGTGTTTGGTATTAAAGGTGTTTGCCACCACACCCAACTACTCTATTTCTTTTTGTAGGACTTTCTCTGTCCTTTTTTTTCTCTCCCAAGCCCATGTATATTTTTAAATACACTGTAAACAGATTAGAGGATTTTTTCACTTCTCAATCAGTCTTTACTATATATCTCTATCTTTTTCTGACCACATGAGTCTTTAATCTGCTAAACAGCATGGCTAGGATTAAAGAAGTGGCTGGCTCTGCCCCGCTCCTTGGCTTCCTGAGAGTCTGGCCTCATAGCAGAGGTGCTGGTGGGAATCATGTTTATTGCCACAACTCTGCAGAGTTTCTTGGTCTGTGCCACCACCAAGAAGCATGCCACAGGCTGCTCATAAAGACCATTCAAGTAATTGGTAGAAGGGTATTTTTAAGAGCCATGTGGTTTTGGCACTAACACTGGGTAGGAAGCCTCTCTTAAAGAAGCTGTGCCTCTGCTTGTCTCTTGTAAACAAAGCCCACCTGAGAAAATGCTGCTACCAAGAAGCCCTGCTTGATTCTTTGTGTGTGTGTGTGTGTGTGTGTGTGTGTGTGTGTGTGTGTTTAGAATTCCTTCTTAAGGTTTTGACAGGTTTTACATGGAAATTCTTGCCAAATATTTGGGTGTCATGAGTAGATACAAATTTCTGTCTCCCCCATTCTGTCAGCCATTCAGTCCCAAATAACACACAGAAGCTTATATTAATTGTAAACTGTTTGGCCTATTGCTCAGTCTTACTTCTGACTTGCTCTTACAACTTAAATTAATCCATAATTCTTATCTATGTTTTGCCACATGGCTTGGTATTTTTCTCAGTAAGGTATTCTCATTTTGCTGATATCTTGCTTGTACAAATAAAGCTTGTCTAAAGATCAGAGGATGGATCTTGCCTCTAGCTATCCATAGAGGTCTGTAGGTCTGTACTTACAGACAGGAAATAACATGGCTGGGCAGAGACAGGAAGTGAGATGGCTTGGCTGAGAGAAGATATAAGTGGGAAGAAACAGGAGCTTGTTCTCTGTTCTTCTGGGAAGCTAACGAAGTAAAGGTGGCTTTGGCTTGCTCCTTCTCTCTGATCACTCAGCATTTTTCTCTATATCTGCCTCTGGGATTGTATTGTTTAGACCAATCAAGAACTCCATTTGCAGAATATTGTTCAGCCTTTAAAAATATCAGCTTCAAAGTAGAACATGCAATCTTATCATCTTCTGAACATTGTAAGTTCATTTTCTAAAAGAGGAGTGGTAACTAGAATAAGGAAAGACAGGAAATCAAAACTCAACAAATAAGCTATTCCAGTTTTTCAAGTCCCAAGACTGAAACAAGATAAAATAAAAAGCTAAAAAAGGTCTCCTCCTATCTATGAATCCTTTCAAACAAAGAAGCACATAATAAAAACTGAACAATATCCAGACAAATAATTCAGAGGAAGATTATACTTAAGTTTAAAAAACTCAGAAAAGAAACATGAATGTAAATGCCAAAAATATAAATAATAATTCAATATAAGATAGAATTACTGAAGTAAATTCAAACTAAAATGTTGCTAGAAATGAAAAATAATTAATTCAAAAAGAAAACCCAGTGGAAATCCTAATCAATACAGTGGATTATATAGTAACCAAAGTATCAGGAAACGTAAACAATATAGAAGAATTAGATCACTCAGATCAATCATTAAAATAATTAATAATAAATTTAAAATATGCATATAACATGGAAGAGTTCTGTGGCATCTTGAAAAGATTTAAACTTCAGGTTTTGGGGTTAGAAGAAGGAGAAGAGCATCATATAGAAGACATAGGATGTGTTTTCAATAAAACCAAAGAAGAAAAGTTTCCTGTACACAGAAGAGATGCTTACCCAAGTATAAGAAGTACATAGAATATAAAATAGATAGAATGAGAAGAGAAACTCACCATGAAATATTTTCAGCAGCTGAGGAAATCCTGTGTGAGTAGAGTCTTGAGTACATGTGCATTTTGACATTATCATGGATATTTGAAGACTCTAAGACTACTTGGTCCACCATAAATTGGCAAAGTCAACACACCTGTGGAATAAGTTCAAGACTTTTGAGGCAAGATGGAGGACAAGTTTTCATCAGAAGTCCAAGTATTAGTCAAAGATGACTGATAACTGTGTGCAAATACTTAAAACCTGTAGCTTGTTACTCCTGGGTGTTTACCGCCCAGGGTCTCTCACTTAGACCAGCTGAGCATCTTCAATGCTAAAGGTAACAAATGCACTGAGGATCCACTTGTGAGCACTAGAGAATGCACCAATCCCAGATTCACTGAATGCATATCTGGATATTTGTTGTTTCTTATTATCTGGCTGTGCTTGGCTAGGGTTCCAGGACCCAACCCATAGAAGTCGCAGCAACATGTTAGAGTTAAAATACTAAAAACAGAGAAAAGGCAAAGGCTGGTGAAGCTGTACGAGAGAAAGGACAAGTAACTCATAAAGCAAATAAACCAGAATAATAACTGATTATTTAACAGAAAATTTTAAAACCTAAGGGACCTGGAGAGATGTATTCCAAGTTCTAAGAGATGAGAGCTGCTAATGTATATTATTATATTCAATAAAACTACATATTAAAGTAGAAGGGGGATTAAATGCCTTGTATAATCAAAACAGATTAAAAGGATTCATAAACACTAAGTCAGGTCTCCTGTCTAACTGGGAGGATGAAAACTCTTGAGGTCACAGGAAATCACTTGAGGTCACAGGAAACACATAAAACTCAGAAAGATAATCAAAGGAGTACTAAGAAAAATCACAAATAAAAAATGTTAGCATAATTAATATACATATGTCAGTACCTCTGGATAATAATGGATTGAATTTCTCAATAAATTACATAGACTAGAAGATTAGATTAGGAAACAGGGTAAGTCATTTTTGCTGGCTCCAAGAAAGTCAACTCATTAATGATAGATACCACCTTAGAGTAAAGGAAAAGAAAAAATATTCCAAGCAACTGCAACTAAGTATTAATTAGAAGAGATAATAATACTTGTCAAGGGAATCATTCAGTAAGAAGATATTACATACACACCAAATGCAGTCCATTCAATTTCATAATTGAAATACTCCTGGGTATAAGTCCACAGGTTACTTCCAACACATTGGTACTTGGTAAATTCAATAGCTCATCTTTGCCAATAGACAGATCATCTGGAAAAAGCATAAACAGAGAAGCATTAGTGTTAAATATCATCACAAATCAAATGGAACAACAGATATCTACAGAATATTTCACTACAAAACTAAAGAAATCACAGTCTTATAATCAGCTCATGCGATTTTCCCAAAAACTGATGATATGCTGGAATCAAATGTCAACCAATATCAGAAAACTAAACACTATCCTAATTCTGCCGGACCACAATGGAGTACCATTAAGTATCTAGGAGCTTGAAATATAGCTCAAAGGTTAAGTGCACTGGCAGCTCTTCCAGAGGTCCTGAGCTCAATTTCCAGCACCCACATGGTGGCTCACAATAAGATCTGGTTCCCTCTACTGGCATGCAGGTGCACATTCAGGTAGAACACTACATAAATAATAAATACATCTTTTGTTCCTATTTTAGTATATGTGCTGCTGAATCGAGCACTAGATACATCTTTTAAAATCAAAAGAACACCCAGAAATTACACAAACTAAACAAAAATACTGAATTATGGGCCAGTCAAAAAAGAAATCATAAAGGGAGTCTTAAAAATCCCTGGAATTGAATGAAGGCACACACAATGAAGGCAGTTCATAGAGCGAGGTTTATATGGATAAAATCTGTGTAAAAATTTTCCATATCATTTCTATTATTTTTGAGATTACAATATATCATTCCCCCATTCCCTTTCCTCCTTCCAAACCCTCCTATATATATAGCCCTCCTTGTTCTCCTTCAAATTAGCATCCTCCCTTTTATTATTTATTACACACATATTTGTAGATGCATATATCTTTATAAACACATAAATACAGCCTGTTCAGTCTGTATAATGTTGCATATAGTATATAGAAATTTAAAAGATAACATGAAAAATATAAAAGATATCAAAAATTTTAAGAGGTCTCAAACTAATATGCCAATGTTGTACCTTAATGCCTTCACAAGAAAGAATGAACTGATCAAAAATAGTGGAAGGGAGGTAGTAATCAGCATCAGAGTTGCAATTAATAAATTAGAATTAAATATAAAAAGATTCACTTAAAACAGCTAACTCTTTGAAAAGATAAGTAGTATTGACAAACCTTTGGCCAACATAATGAAAATAAGGAGCCCTTACAACTGATAAACACCATCAGCAAAGTGGCAACATACAAGATTAACTAAAAAAACCAGTAGCTCTTATATATGTATATATATATATATATATATATATATATATATATATATATATAGACAATAAAGGGGATGAGAAAGAAATCAGAGAAACATTACCCTTTGCAACAGCCACAAACAACATAAAATATCTTGGGGTAACTCTAACCAAACAGGTGAAAGACCTGTATGACAAGAACATTGAGACTTTAAAGAAAGAAATTAAAGAAGATAACAGAAAATGGAAAGATCTCCCATGCTCTTGGATAGGTAGGATCAACACAGTAAAAATGCCAATCTTACCAAAAGCAATCTACAGATTCAATGCAATCCCTATCAAAATCCTAGTACAATTCTTTACAGACCTTGAGAGGACAATTTTCAAATTCATGTGGAAAAAGAAAGACCCAGGATAGCCAAACCAACCCTGTACAATACAGGAACTACAGGAGGCATCATCATCCATGATTTCAAGCTCTATTCTAGAGCTATCATCCTGAAAACAGCTTGGTATTGGCATAAAAATAGACAGGTAGACCAATGGAATCAAATTGAAGACTCTGATATTAACCCACACACCAATGAATACCTGATCTTTGACAAAGAAGCTAAAACTATTCAAAGGAAAAAAGAAAGCAACAAATGGTGCTGGCATTACTGGATGCTGGCATGTAGAAGACTGCAGATAGATCCATAACATTCACCATGCACAAAACTTAAGTCTAAATAGATCAAAGACCTCAACATAAATCCAGCCACACTGAACTACTTAGAAGAGAAAGTAGGAAATACCCTTGAATTAATTGGTACAGGAGACCACTTCCTGAACATAATATCAGTAGTACAGACACTGAGATCGATGACTAATCAATGGGACCTCCTGAAACTGAGAAGTTTCTGTAAGGCAAAGGATACAGTCAACAAGACAAAAAGGCAACCCACAGATTGTGAAAGATGTTCACCAATCCCTCGTCTGACAGAGGGTTGATCTCCAAAATTTACAAAGAACTCAAGAAGCAAGTCTCCAAAACACCAAATAATCCAATTAAGAAGTGGGGTACAGAACTAAATAGAGAATTATCAATAGAGGGGTCTAAAATGGCTGATAGACACTTGAGAAAGTTTTCGACATCCTTAGCCATCAGGGAAATGCAAATCAAAACAACTCTGAGATACCATCTTACTCCTGTCAGAATGGCTAAAATCAAAATCACCAATGACAGTTTATGCTGGAGAGGATGTGGAGAAAGGGGAAAACTCCTCCACTGCTGGTGGGAGTGCCAACTTCTACAGCCACTTTGGAAATCAGTATGGAGATTCCTCAGGAAAATGAAAATCAGTCTACCACAAGATCCAGCAATTCCATTCTTAGGCATATACCCACAAGATGCACATTCATACAGTAAGGACATCTGTTCCACTATGTTCATAGCAGCATTATTTGTAATAGTCAGAATTTGGAAGCAACCTAGATGCCCCTCAACCAAAGAGTGGATAGAGAAAATGTGGTACATTTACACAATTGAGTACTACTCAGCGGGGACACACACACACACACACACACACACACACACACACACACACACACGGATTCCTGAAATTCAAAGGCAAATGGATGGTACTAGAAGAAATCATCCTGAGTGGGGTAATCCAGACACCAAAAGATAAACATGAAATATACTCAATCATGTATGGATTTTAGAATGCAGCAGGTGATTGCCAGCCTAAAATCCTTCCACCAGAGAGTCAGTGAAACAATGAAGACCCTAAGAGAGATATGCATGGTACTTTGGAGAAGGAGAAAGGGATGGGATCTACCGAAGTGATTGGGAGCATGGGTGTAGGGGAGGAGAGATGGAGCTGGGAGAAAGAGAGGGGGGAAAAGGAGGGGACAGGAGGACATGGGGAAAAGGAAGGTTGACTCAGGGGGAAGAATAGAGGAGAGCAGGATGAGAGTTACCATAATAGAGGGAGCCATTATAAGTTTGAGGAGACATCTGGCCCTAGTGAGGCTTTCAGAGATATACAAGGATGACACCACCTGGCATCAAGGCTACCTTAAATGCACTCTCCTGATAATGAAATTGCTGACTACCTTATATGCCATACTAGAGATTTCATCCAGTGGCTGATGGAAGCAGAGGCAGACACCCACAGATAAACACTGAACTGAACTCCTGGAATCTTGTTGCAAAGAGGGAGGAGTGATGAACAAAGGAGTCAAGACCTGGCTGGTGAAACCTATAGAGGCAGCTGACCTGACCAAGGGGGAGCTCATGGACCCCATACTGGTGCCTGAGAGGCCAGCATGGGACTGATCCAGACCCCCTTTATGTGGGTGCCAGTGAGGGGGCCTCGGAATTCTTTGGGCACTTGGACAATAGATCAGCATTTATCCCTGTCATCCAGATGGACTTTGGGAGCCCATTCCACATGAAGGGATGCTCTCTCATCCTGGACAATGGGGGAAGGCCTAGGCTATGCCCAGAATGATATTACAGACTTTCAAGATCCCCCCATGGAAGTCCTCACTCTTTGGATCAGAGGAGGGATGAGGTGAGAGGTTGGGGGTATTTGTGTGGAGCAAGGAGGAGGAGGGGAGGGAGAAGGAGAGGGAGATGCAATTGGCATGTGAATCTTGCTTGTTTCTAATTTTAAAATGAAAAATAAAAGATAAAGAAAAGAAGGATAAAAGAAACTCAAGTTAATAAAAGTTGATATTAAAGCATAGCCTCAAGGACAAGGACAATTACATGCAGGAAATTATAAGAACATGCTTTAAAAGCCTATATTACACAAAATTAGAATGAACAATGTAGGGGGAAATGCTTTTGTTGTGCACAACATATCAAAATTGAACCAATGTAAAAAAATAATTTTAAAAGGCCATAACTACTAATAAAAGCAAAGGAAATAACTAGAAGTTTTTCAACTTATAAAAGTAGAGAACAAGATGAATTCACCTTGTAACAGAATTTCAAAGAACTAGCAATAATTCTATAAAATAGAAAAAGGAGGAATTCCACTCTATTTTATGAATCTAGCATTGCTCTCATATAAACAATAAAGACATGACAATAAAAGAGAATTACAGACTTTTCTCCCTCATGTATGTAGTTGCAAAAATTGCTAATAGGATATTGGTAACACAAACTCAAGGTTCTATCAATAAGATCATTCATTAAAACAAAGTTGACTCCACTCTTGTGATAAAGGGATGATCATGAGATACATATATATATATATAACAATTGATATTTTCAATAAGACATGTAGATTCAAAGATAGGAATCACATGACCATATCGTTGGACATATAAAAACCTAATATTTGATAATTTTAATAAAGAGATAGCATAAAAATAATACATACACACACAAAAAGCAAACAAACAAACCAAATAAAAAACCTTTCCTATGTACCAAAACCCTAAAAAAATGGGGAAGGAAAGATAATGAACGATGGCTACAATGAAAACATTAAGACACAAAAGACAAAAATTGGGTGTGTAGCCAATAAACAGAAGGAACCGTTATGCTCATGAATAAGAAGAAAGAGTATTATAAAAATGGACATACTAACAAAGCTAAACTATGGAATCTCTGCACTCCTAGTAAAAACACAAGGATTGTTCTTTGCAGGCACAGAAAAAAGAATCTCAAATTTTATGTGGAGGCACAGAAGACCAAAGAAATCCTCACAGAAAAGGAATGCTGCTGGAGATATCATTCAGCCTTTTCTATAGTTATACTATGGCTACATAGTAATAAAAGGAGTGTGATGCCTGCATTAAACAGACATTTATTTGAATATGGTCATCAGAATCACCTATATCACTTCACTGAGATACTTGTTTCCCAGTATCTCTATCCTGAATGTGAAAAAAGCAAGGTAGATAATTTTTATTATGATAATTTAACCAGTGTCTATCAATGAGAAAACAAAATCATAATGGAAAAGTACATTTATCTCTTAGGGCTGTCCTCATTACCTTTTTTTTTTTGGGTTTTACGAGACAGAGTTTCTCTGTTTTGGAGGCTGTCGGTCCAGCCTGGCCTCGAACTCACAGAGATCCGCCTGCCTCTGCCTCCCAAGTACTGGGATTAAAGGCGTGTGCCACCAATGCCCGGCTGTCCTCATTACCTTCAAGTTCTGTTGTCATTTCTTCCTTGAATGTCCCAGGGATGTTGATTGGTCATAATGGTCTCTTACAGCTCAATAGCATGGTTCTTTCATGTGTTCTTTCTGTGCCATTCATGTGTTCTTCCTGTACCGTTCACTGATACTCTAACATGGACTGTGACAGTGCCATCACAGAAACATTATGGCATGACAACTGAGTATCTTGATGGTTAGTAAGTTATATGGATATGTTCAAGAACCCTCTAGGCACTGAGAGCCTCAAAATATAAAGCTGGTACTCTCTGACAAAAAGAGTTATTACTTGGGAGACGCAATGTCTGTAGGGATATTGTAGTGTCAGTGTTAGGGTTTTGTGCAGGTCACTGGAAGAAACAGGATCACTCTAAGATGAATTTTGGCTTTTTCAGTAACAGATAAGCCAAGTTCTGGTGAACTGACTGACTGTTGCTTACTAAAAAGACGTTTTATTGTTATACGTTTCAGATCTTAGCAAGCAATGACAAAGCAATTCCCAGCCCCATGACATCTTGTTATTTTCAAGATCCCTGGCAACCAAATTTTGCAGAGGATTTGAACCCCTGAGGAAGAACATAGATGAGATTCAAACACTTAAAACAAACACAAAAGTAACACTCACAAAGGCAGATCAAAGTGAGGTGCTAACACTCATGAATAGAAGCTAGATGCAATGTTCTGCAGGAGCTCCTGCTGTAGCCAATGGTAATAAATTGGCAGGGACTCGGAGGCTTAGTGTCTGGGTATAGTATACAGATACTAGGGTTAGAAGATCTGTTTTTCAGTTCAAATATAAGACTTTTTCCCCAGCATACTGACTTTTAAATCTCATCTATGCGATTAATTGTTTATTAATAAGATCTCATTATTTAGCCGGGCAGTGGTGGCACACGCCTTTAATCCCAGCACTCGGGAGGCAGAGGCAGGCGGATCTCTGTGAGTTCGAGGTTGGGCTGGACCGATAGCCTCCAAAACAATACAGAGAAACCCTGTCTCGTAAAAACCAAAAAAATCTCATTATTTAAATAAATGTAATTATCTCAATAAAAGGTAATATAAAGTAAGGCAATGAAAACTCCTTTTTTTTGCTTTTCAAACAAGGATTTTTATGAATTGTTATTGTATTTCTTTTTTTTTATTTTAAATAGCTTGTTTTACATGTCAATCCCAGTTCCCTCTCCCTCCCCTCCTCCCACACTCCCCTTCCACCCTCCCTCCCACCCTATTGCCAAATCCTTCCACATAGGGGATGTCTAGAGTCTATCATTTTACTCTTGGTAGGGTCAAGGCACTCCCCTAAGAGTCCAGGCTGAGAGAGCATCTCTCTTTGTGCTATAGGCACATGAAGACAGATTGTATACCAGGGATAGACACTGATCCACAGCTCAGAGCCCCATAGGTTGTCCAGGCCTTCTCACTGACACTCACATTTGGGGGGTCCAGATCAGTCCCATTCTGGCCTCCCCCTGTCGGTCTGGGGTCCAAGAGCACTCCCCTGTTCAGATCAGCTGTCTCTGCTGGTTTTGCCAGCCCATTCTTTGCCAATTTGCTCATCATTCCTCTCTCTCTGTCACTGGGTTCCTTGGGTTCAGTTCAGTGCTTAGTTGTGTGTTTGCCTCTGCTTCCATCAGTCCCAGGATGAAGGCTCCCGGATAGTTATAGACATCAAGTTCATTATCAGGAATGGGCATTCGAGGTGGTCCTTCCACTATTGCTTAGCTTGCCAATTGATGTTATACCTTTAGATCACTCGAGGTCACTCTGGTGCCTGATCTGTCTTCGATCCTATGATTCCCTCTTCCCCCTATTCTACCCCCACCCCCTCAACTTCCTGTTCCCCCATGACCAACTCCCTTCCTCTTTACCCCTCTATTCTTCCCAGGTCCCACTACCCCCCCCTCGCCCTGTTCCCCATCCATTCAGAGGATCTTGTCTCCATCCTCTTCTCTTGGGTACTATGCATATATGCATATCTTTTAGGTTCTTTCCTGTTTCCCAGACTCTCTATCTGTGGAAGTGCAGACTGGCACTATCCTGATCCATATCTAAAATCCATATATGAGTGAGTACATACCATGTTTGTCTTTTTGCGACTGGGTTACCTCACTCATGATGGTTTCTTCCAGTGCTATCCATTTCCCTGCGTATTTCAAGATTCCATTGTTTTTTTCTGCTGAGTAATACTCCATTGTGTAAATGTACCACATTTTCTCTATCCACTCTTCAGTTGAGGGGCATCTAGGTTGCTTCCAGGTTCTGGCTATTACAAACAATGCTGCTATGAACATAGTGGAGCAGATGCCCTTGTTGTATGAACCTGCCTCATTTGGATAAATGCCTAAGAGTGGAATTGCTGGGTCTAGTGGTAGATTAATTCCCATTTTCCTGAGGAATCTCCATACTGATTTCCAAAGAGGCTGTATGAGTTGGCATTCCCACCAGCAGTGGAGGAGTGTTCCTCTCTCTCCACATCCCCTCCAGCATAAATTGTCTTCGGTGTTTTTGATTCTAGCCATTCTGACAGGAGTAAGATGGTATCTCAGAGTTGTTTTGATTTGCATTTCCCTGATGGCTAAGGATGTTGAGCACTTTCTTAAGTGTCTCTTGGCCATTTTAGCCTCCTCTACTGAGAATTCTCTATTTAGCTCTGTACCCCACCTTTCAAGTGGATCCTTTGGTGTTTTGGAGACTTGTTTCTTGAGTTCTTTGTAAATTTTGGAGATTAGCCCTCTGTCAGATGTAGGGTTAGTGAATATCTTTTCCCATTCTGTGGCCTGCCTTTTTGTCTTTTTGATTGTGTCCTTTGCCTTACAGAAGCTTTTTAGTTTCAGAAGGTCCCATTTGTTAATTGTTGATCTCAGTGCCTGTGCCACTGGTGTTATGTTTAGGAAGTGGTCTCCTGTACCAACTCGTTGAAGAGTATCTCCCACTTTCTCTTCTAAAAGTTTCAATGTGGCTGGATGTATGTTGAGATCTTTGATCCATTTGGACTTAAGTTTTGTACAAGGCGATAAACATGGATCTATCTGCAGTCTTCTGCATACCACTACCCAGTTATGCCAGCACCATTTGTTGAAGATGCTTTCTTTTTTCCACTGTACAGTTTTAGCTTCTTTGTCAAAAATCAGGTGTTCATAGGTGTGTGGGTTAAAATTAGGGCTTTCGATTCGGTTCCATTGGTCTACCTGCCTATTTTTGTGCCAATACCAAGCTGTTTTCAGGACGATAGCTCTATAATAGAGCTTGAAGTCAGGTATGGTGATGCCTCCTGAAGTTCCTTTATTGTATAGGGATGTTTTGGCTATCCTGGGCCTTTTGTTTTTCCATATAAAGTTGATTAATGTTCTTTCCAGGTCCTTGAAGAATTGTGATGGAATTTTGATAGGGATTGCATTGAATCTATAGACTGCTTTTGGCAAGATTGCCATTTTTATTATGTTGATCCTACCAATCCAAGAGCATGGGAGATCTTTCCATTTTCTGGTATCTTCTTTGATTTCTTTCTTCAAAGACACAAAGTTCTTGATATGCAGGTCTTTCACTTCCTTGGTTAACATTATCCCCAGATATTTGATGCTGTTTTTGGCTATTGTAAAAGGTGATGTTTCTCTGATTTCTTTCTCAGTCACTTCATCATCTGTATATAATAGGGCCACTGATTTTTTTGAGTTTACCTTGTATCCTGCCACATTGCTGAAGGTGTTTATCAGCTCTAGGAGTAACCTTGCGGAGTTTTTTGGGTCACTTATGTAAACTATCATATCATCTGCAAATAATGATAGTTTGACTTCTTCTTTTCCTATTTGTATCCCCTTTATATCCTTTTGTTGTCTTATTGCTGTAGCTAGAACTTCAAGTACAATATTGAAGAGATATGGAGAGAGTGGACATCCTTGTCTTGTTCCTGATTTTAGAGGAATTGCTTTGAGTTTCTCTCCATTTAGTTTGATGTTAGCTGTTGGTTTACTGTATATTGCTTTTATTATATTCAGGTACGTTCCTGTTATCCCTGATCTCTCTAGGACCTTTATCATGAAGGGGTGCTGGATTTTGTCAAAGGCTTTTTCAGCATCTAGTGAGATGATCATGTGGTTTTTCTTTCGCAGATTGTTAATATGGTGGATTACATTGATAGATTTTCTAATGTTGAACCATCCCTGCATTCCTGGAATGAAGCCTACTTGATCATGGTGGATGATTTTTCTGATGTGTTCTTGAATCCGGTTTGCAAGTATTTTATTGAGTATTTTTGCATCAATGTTCATGAGGGAAATTGGTCTATAGTTCTCTTTCTTAGTTGTGTCTTTGTGTGGCTTGGGTATCAAGGTAATTGTAGCCTTGTAGAAAGAGTTTGGCAGTGAGCCTCCTGCTTCTATAGTGTGGAATACTTTGACGAGTATTGGAATGAGCTCTTC
This sequence comes from Mesocricetus auratus, assembly GCF_017639785.1. NCBI lineage: Eukaryota > Metazoa > Chordata > Mammalia > Rodentia > Cricetidae > Mesocricetus > Mesocricetus auratus. Next base: position 71,891,514 of record NW_024429192.1, on the reverse strand, counting down.
TTTGAATTTCTGGTAGAATTCTGCACTGAAGCCATCTGGGCCTGGGCTTTTTTTGTTTGGGAGACTTTTGATGACTGCTTCTATTTCATTAGGGGTTATAGGTCTGTTTAGATTATTTATCTGTTCTTGATTTAGTTTTGGCAAGTGATATCTATCCAGGAAATTGTCCATTTCCTTTAAATTTTCAAATTTTGTGGAGTACAGATTTTCAAAGTATGCCCTGATGATTCTCTTGATTTCCTCAGAGTCCGTTGTTATGTCCCCTTTCTCATCCCTGATTTTGTTAATTAGCATGTTCTCTCTCTGTCTTTTGGTTAGTTTGGACAGAGGTTTGTCTATTTTGTTGATTTTCTCAAAGAACCAACTCTTTGTTTCATTGATTCTTCTCAATGTTTTCCTGGTTTCTACTTGATTGATTTCAGCCCTCAATTTGATTATTTCCTGGCGTCTGCTCCTCCTGGGGGAGTTTGCTTCTTTTTGTTCTAGAACATTCAGCTGTGCTATTAATTCTCTAGTATGACTGTTCTCCAGTTTTTTCATGTGGGCACTTAGTGCTATAAACTTTCCTCTCAGCACTGCTTTCAAAGTGTCCCATAAGTTTGTGTATGTTGTGTCTTCATTCTCATTGAAATCGAGGAAGTCTTTAATTTCTTTTTTTATTTGTTCCTTTACCCAGGGATGGTGCAATTGTGCATTGTTCAATCTCCATGAGTTTGTAGGGTTTCTGCGATTTGTGTTATTGTTGAATTCTAATGTTAATGCATGGTGGTCTGATAAGATGCAGGGGGTTATTCCAATTTTTTTGTATCTGTGGAGATTTGCTATGTTTCCTATTATGTGGTCAATTTTAGAGAAGGTTCCATGTGGTGCCGAGAAGAAGGTATATCCCTTTGTATTTGGGTGGAATGTTCTATAGATGTCTGTTAAACCCAGTTGGGTCATAACTTCTATTAATTCTTTTGTTTCTTTGTTAAGTTTCTGTCTGGAGGTCCTATCTAGCGGTGAGAGCGGAGTGTTGAAGTCTCCTACTATTAGTGTGTGAGATTTTATGTGCATTTTGAGCTTTAGTAATGTTTCTTTCACGAATGTAGGTGCCTTTGTATTTGGGGCGTAGATATTTAAAATCGAGACTTCGTCTTGATGTATTTTTCCTTTGATGAATATGAAGTGCCCTTCTTCATCTCTTTTGATTGATTTTAATTTGAAGCCTAATTTGTTAGATATTAGGATTGCTACGCCTGCTTGTTTCTTGGGGCCGTTTGATTGGAAGATCTTTTCCCAGCCCTTTACTCTGAGATAACGTCTGTCTTTGGTGTTGAGATGTGTTTCTTGTATGCAGCAGAAGGAAGGGTTCTGTCTTCGTATCCATTCTGCTAGTCTGTGTCTTTTTATAGGTAAGTTGAGGCCATTGACATTGAGGGATATTAATGACCATTGATTGGTGATCCTTGTTTGCGCTTGATTTATTTTTAGTGAAGTTATTTTGTGTAGTTTCTCCTCCCTTTTTCTTTTAGTGTTTTGTAAAGTATGATTCTATATTGCCTGTGTCTTTGTGAATGTAGTTATCTTCCTTGGCTCTAGGTTTTCCTTCTAGCATTTTCTGTAGAGCTGGATTCATGGATACGTATTGTTTAAATCTGGCTTTGTCATGGAATATTTTGTTTTCTCCATCTATGGTAATTGAGAGCTTTGCTGGATATAGTAGTCTGGGCTGGCATCCTTGTTCCCTTAGCGTTTGTAGGACATCTGACCAGGATCTTCTGGCTTTCATCGTTTCCATTGAGAAGTCAGGTGTAATTCGGATAGGTCTGCCTTTATATGTTACTTGGCCTTTTTCTTTAGCTGCTCTTAATATTTTCTCTTTGCTCTGTAGGTTTGATGTTTTGATTATTATATGGCGAGGTGACTTCTTTTTCTGGTCAAGCCTATTTGGTGTTCTGTAAGATTCTTGTACTTTCATAGGCATATCTTTCTTTAGGTTAGGGAAGTTTTCTTCTATGATTTTGTTGAATATGTTTTCTGTACCTTTAAGTTGAAGTTCTTCACCTTCTTCTATACCTATTATTCTCAGGTTTGGCTTCTTCACGGTGTCCCATATTTCCTGAATATTTTGTGTTAAGGATTTGTTGGTTTTGAGATTTTCTTTGGTTGACGATGCTATGTCCTCTAATGAGTCTTCAACACCTGAGATTCTCTCTTCTATCTCTTGTATTCTATTGGTGATGCTTGCATCTGTAATTCCAGACCGTTTACCGAGCTTTTCTATTTCCAGCATCCCTTCATTCTGTGTTTTCTTTATCGTTTCTATTTCAGCTTTCAATCCTTCAACTGTTTGAGCTGTTTCCTTAATTTTCTTGGTTGTTTTTTCTTGGTGCTCTTTAGATTCTTTGAGAGATTTGTTTATTTCTTGAATTTTTCCCCCATTTCATGGATTTTTTTGTTTGTTTTTTCTTCTATTTCTTTAAGGGATTTCCTCGTTTCTTCTTTGAGGCTCTCCATCATCTTCATGAAATAATTTTTAAGGTCTGTCTCCTCTTCTTCATCTATGTAGTGCTTTTCAGGTCTTGCTGGTGTTGGATCCCTGGATTCTGGTGGAGTCGTGTTGGTGTTTCTATCGCTGAGTGATCTCTTATTCTGTCTTCTTCCCATCTCTTCTTCCAGTGGGTGCTGGTGGGGGCTTTCTGTTTCCACTGGTCTCCTTCCTTACTGCAGCTGAAGCTGAAGCTGGCCTCGCTGGGGTTGGGGTCTTGGAGGGGCTGATCTCTTTCCTGAAGCTGGGCTCGCTGGGTTGGGGTCTTGGAGGGGCTGATCTCTTTCCTGTGTGGGCGGCTCTTCTGGAAGCCGGGAGCGGCCCCGAAGATGGAGGGGATGGGTGATGGGCGGGTGGTCCCAGCCGGGGACCCAATCTCACCTGAAGCTGGGCTCGCTGGGTTGGGGTCTTGGAGGGGCTGATCTCTTTCCTGTGTGGGCGGCTCTTCTGGAAGCTGGGAGCGGCCCTGAAGGTGGAGGGGGATGGGTGATGGGCGGGTGGTCCCAGTCGGGGAGCCAATCTCACCTGAAGCTGGGCTCGCTGGGTTGGGGTCTTGGAGGGGCCTGTGTGGGCGGTTCTTCTGGAAGCCAGGAGCGGCCCCGAAGATGGAGGCGGATGGGTGATGGGCGGGTGGTCCCAGCCAGAGACCCAATCTCACCTGAAGCTGGGCTCGCTGGGTTGGGGTCTTCGTTATTGTATTTCTTAATGAACAGTTAACTATGCTTGTTCCTGGGGAAGGGACACTTGAAGCACAGTAATAAATTTTTACATGATTTTTTTGGTAAAAGATTCCAGATTCACATTTATCTCACTTCAAGCAAGTCAGAAGTATACTGTGTCTAGATGTTTTTCCAAAAAATAGATAGTACTTGCTATTGTAGTTTTTGATGATGTAGTAGCAAAACATGTATCACCAACAGACCTTAATAATGCTAACCAAGTTTGGTGACTTAAATGTGAGTGGACCCCTTCAGCCTATGTACTTGAATGTTTGGTTTCTAGTATGTGGACATTTATAAAGGATTAGGAGATGTGGCCTCGATGGAAGAGGTGTCTCACTGGGGTTTGGATTTGAGGTTTCAAAAACTGTATCAGGTCTAGTCTGTCTCTCTTGTTGTGTTTTCAACTTGCATATCTGATGTGAGTTCACAACTACTCTTCCAGTGCATTGCCTGTGTACCTTCATGCTTCCTGCCTTGATGGACATGGACTAATCCTCTAAAACTGTAAACTAGCCTCCAATTAAATGCTTTATCTTATAAGAGTTGTCTTTGATTATGGTGTTTGTTTCCAACAATGGAACAGTAGCACGACAAAAGTTGGTAACAGGAACTTTGATATTGCTTGTTGGTGGAATATGGACTTTGGAACTTTGTCTTAGGAAAGCAGATGAATGCTGTGAATGGTCATAAAAGGACATCTGAGGGTCATATTTGTTGCTTGTAAGCTCGGCTCAAGAGGTTTCAGAGGGGTATAATGTTAAATACAATTCAATGATGTAACTCTCATTTGCCCTTCTTATAAAAATCTTTTGGAAAATAAACTGAAGAATTAATTAGCAAAGGCGATTTCAGAACAACCTAGAATTCACTGTCTCACAAGGTTATTAGTGACACTATTATAGAGATCTAAAGTGAAAAAGAACAAGCTAGACAAACAGAAATCACCTTTTGGAACCCAGCCTTCTCTCTCACTCCATACCCTTATGTCATACACCAATATGTGGTAGCACTCTCTACCTGGAATCAAGCATTGAGATATCAAATGAGGGCTATCATCTATTAGATTTCTAGTCATATGAGTTTAAGATAAAGGAATTGAATATCAGGTGTGTAGAGGTGATAATGTCCGTAGGAGTGAGTTTGTAGAGAAATTATAGTCATAGTGAAAAAGCCATTGAAGAAGCCTGTAATTTCACACAACTAGTCCAAACTCAAGTCCCTAATCTAGGTCATGCTGAGTGTACAGTAGTCTGTCTTCTTTCATACTATGGGACTTACCATGACTAAAGTTAAAATGTACTTCTCAAGGTTAGATGTGAAATGCCTCACACTTCCTCATGTGTCTGAATGCTTAGTCTCTAGTATGTCTATATGCTGATTGGGGAAGTCATGAAACCCCGAAGCATGGGAGAGCCACTGGAGAATTATGTGACTGGATGCAGCAAGGAATGGCAAAGCCAGTAACCAGGTGCTTCAGACTCATATTCCCCAAGTCGTCTTCCCCAGATCCTCCAACTGCAATGCCTTCCCTGTTCTGTGAGAGCATGAGAGAAGTGATACCGTTTGTACCTTAAGTTGCATCTTGTTAAGGATTTGCTGAATGCCATGATAAAAGCAATGAAGTCCCTGGGATTAATCCCTGCTTTTTCTGGTATATTCCTTACAGTGACACCACTTGACCTCTGTGAGAGATGATATAAATAATAGAAGATATTGCAATCTGCTGATGCTGCAGAGAAATTCATGTTGGATGGAGAGCAGTTGAACTTCAGAGTTTGTACTGATATACTTGAGCTTTTCTAGGCTCTTGGACATTGACATTGAGAGTTTTCTTTTCTGTTGCTATGAGTTTTATGTTCTGTCTTCTTTTTATACACACACTCCCCACCTACATTGAGACACTGATTTCTGATTGTGTTCATTTGTTTGTAATTTGTCCTTCAGTACTTTTGTTTTGTCATGTAGTACTCTGGATTCAATATTTTGGATTTGAAATCTTTTTTTTTTTTTGGTATTTACGAGACAGGGTTTCTCTGTATTGTTTTCGAGGCTGTCAGTCCAGCCTGGCCTCGAACTCACAGAGATCTGCCTGCCTCTGCCTCCCGAGTGCTGGGATCAAAGGCGTGCGCCACCACCGCCCGACCTGGACTTGAAATCTTAACTGTGTAAAGTGAGGAATTCCCATGTGACACATCCACATATTCACAGAGTAAACTTGGGCTATTCACATCTGTTCTTTTATATTGTAGTAGCACCTGGAATGTGCTTACAATTCTTTGCTTTTGATTAAGATTCTCTCAACCCATCCAAGGAACCTCATTTCATATGTACATTTGGATTTTCATTAAGAGATACTAATTTAGAGATTTTCAGTGTGTGTGTGTATTTGTGTATGTGTGTATGTGTGTGTGTGTGTGTGCGTGTGTGCGCGCACGCAAGTGCACATGCGTGCGCATGCTGTTATGGTTTTGGCATCAGAGTAATACTGGATTTTTAGACTAATTTTGAAATGATTTTTCCTTGTCTCTTTGGTGAAGCATCTTAAGGATCATTGATATCTGTTTTACTTTATGGTTAGTAGGTATGACCCGTTATGCAATCTGTTTGTCCTGGGATGTCCATGTTGGGAGAGATTATGTTATTCTTTCAATGTTGTACTTATAACAATTTCTTTACATATTTCATAAGATCCTGAATTTTTTCACCATACCCAAAGTGTAGAGGGGGTAAGCCAGCAGGTGGTGTATGTTTGGTAACCTCTTATATCAACATTGGTGTCTGTTTTGTGAATTGAAAATATCTCCTTGAGCATTGTTAACATTATAGAGTACAAGGTTGTCATGGAGCCCTTAGGGATCCCTTGGGTCCTTATGTTTTCCCTGTCTCACATTTCAAAATATGTTTATTTTCTCTGCATAATTCATGTCAAAGGTTTGTCAGATTTGTTTATCCTTTCAAAGGATATGCCTTTGTTTCAACCTCTAAGTGTCCAAAGTGTCCAGTTATTTCCAGGTCTCATATTTCTTATGCTTTCTCATAACTGCTTTTGGCTTGGATTGCTTTTTTATAACCTCCAGATAATCATACGTTTGCTTGGGAGATCTTTGATTTTTATGAATTGATAACCACAACCTTGTCTCCTAGACCTGGGTTGCATTTTTACTTCTAGTGTCCTGTAGTGGTGCCATTCTCCATCTGAAAAGGTACCATTTTTCACATGAACATGTGAAAGTCATGGCAGAGGAATTTTCATGCATGGATCTTAGTGATGCAAATGTACCAGCTGCATCCAGACAAAAAGGCTCAAGGTGGTCTATCTTTACCTTGGGGAAGACTATGTGTTCCCTTAGCCACATAGCAGAGTAAAATTTCTAACCTGCAGGAACAAAGCGGTTTAATTACTTTCCTGGTCCACAATTATGTCCTCTACCAGAGAAAGAAATAATTATGTCCTTGGATGGATAGATCATCTTCAATAGAGACATTCTATCAAGAGAATTTCATGTCTTCCCATCCTCCATCTCTTTACCTAAAAGAGGAGATTGAGTGAGTTAGCTCTATCTACTTTATAGCATTAAGAAAAAGACAGGAGTTAATTGAAAAAAAGGAGCAAGGGATTCTGTAGATCTAGCTCACCAAATTTGTACATCAGATATTAGCTCATCTGTAAATTCTGTACCACAAGGTAATTGCATTTAGGTATTAAGCAAATAGTATGAGGAGAGGGAAGAATTATGTATTGTTTGATGACACATCTTCAAGAATACTTAAGGAGGATGATATTGAAGAGACTGGAAGTTCTATCACATTCAGGTATAGAATTCTTGATGTATTGTGGTTCTTGGAGAACACCAACTACAAAAGGAAATCTGGACCATAGACTGATGGTGATGCTATGGAGAGCACAAACACAATTACAGACTTGGATGAAATTTACAGGAAGAAAACAGGTAATATTATATATTCCATGGTCCCTCCCTAGTGTATAAACAATGAATATGAAAATGGCAAGAACATAATCATTGAGGAGTTACCATCTATCTCCCACAATGGATCAACCCCAGAAGGCACCCATAGCCTCCAACAGGAACAGCATACAAGTGTAGAAGTGGGTGAAGAGGAAGGTAAGTCAATTGTTTCACAGATTATGCTGCTGTCTCCCCACCCATTGAGAAGTAATACAATATTCACATGAGCAGTAGTAAAGATTGGAAAATGGAGTCTCAAGGAAAAGGGAGAGTTAAGCAGAGATACAGTATGATAGGGGAGATATTTCCTAAGTCTTTTTATGTCAGTGTCACTAACATAGTCCTTTGTGTCTTCTTTCATGAGTTGCAGATGAGACCGAGGCATGTAGTTCCAAAACCACAGGTCTGTGTTTGACCTGTGGGATATACAAGATGCAAGGGAACCAGGCCAGAGCTTGAAGAAGAGGTATTCCACGAACCTGTTGTTCCCTGTCAGACATCTCTTGAAACCAGATCAAAAATTCTATAACCCTCATCTCTTGTAGAAGGTGAGCAATAATCTCCCCATGGCTTAAGTTCATTATTCCCCCAGCATTAGTTACTGGATAGAAAAGTCAGCTGCATAGTCATTTTGTTATGAAATGTCAGCCATCCTGTGTACTGTCATTTACATCAACAGAATCAATGACTAGATTCAAACATTTCTTACACTTCTTATGCCGAGGGGAAAAAGAATCACAGGAAGAGAAGGGAAGAAGAGGAGTGGGGCAAGTGAGAAAATCAGCAAGGGAAGGAGGACAAAAGGGCATGGGGGGGTCAGGAAGGAGGAGAGTCTGCCCAGAGTAATTGCAGTCTTACAGAAGAGGAGAAAGTGTTGAGTGTGTAAGGTGGTGACAAGGATCATAGAAGTGTGTTCTTCGAGGTCCCTGTTGCCAAAATTCAGTCTAGAACATTTCTTAGTGCTCAGTGTCTAATGTCAGAGGAAACAATAGGCAGAGCTTTGGTTAAATATCTCTTGGAAAAATTAGTATGTTTGTTTGAAAGCTACATATAATATGTTGGCCTGTTGCCTGATTTTGCACTCTGCTTAATAGCTGCAGACCTATATTGATGTTTGATCTCCTTTCTAGGCCATGCTTTGTCATCTCCTGGGACTTTTATCCATGTCTGCCTCACTACTGTAAGCCCCTTTTCATACAGCATCCCAAACAAGTATCCCCTCCTCTATGGTATAAAGACATGTCTATTCATCTTTAATCTACTGAAGGGGCCTGTGTACCCTATTCTGAATTGTTCATATTGACAAACTAATTTGTCTCTGATCAAGGCTTTTGGTTCACAGCTCCTGAGTAGTTCAAAAAGTCTCCTGTCTAGATGGCATGTGTGCTATCCCTGCTTGTCCATATTCAATACAGAATTGTATCAGTGATGGCTTCAATAGAACACATTACCATGCTCTCTGTAATTTTCCTTTCATGTGTCTGAAATATAAGGTGAAGAAAACACAACAAAACTGATATAATGAACAGTTGTGAAAGGTGATCGTTGCTCTGGGACTTAAAGGAGTATGCTGAATCTCTCTCTGGAGTTTCTGCAGGACAGGTGTCCACATGTGGTAACACAAACAGACATGGGGCCTGATGACTGAGTCCTCCACTTTAAGTGAGGAATAAGCATCTGTTATTCTGTGGCTCTGAAAGAGATCTTTGCACATAGGCATGTGTATATTACCACCTGCTTTATATTCCATGGGACAAAGTAATTCACTTCACGTGGCTTGCTGTTTCAGGAAACCACACTGCGAATCAATCACTAGGAGCTAATGTGAACTCATTTGCATAACTAGCCCCTCTTCTTCTATGGGGTCCCTAGCAATGAGATAATGAGGCAGTCCAGATAGAAGACCCTGGTCTGAGAAGAAGCTGTGCTGTGCCTACATTTGCTTAGACTCATCTCTTCTTCATTCTTCTATCTCATTATACAGGTAGGGACAGGCCTAAGAGTACTGGGGATGACTCCTAAATTCAGTCAGTCTTTTCTGGTTCAGATCCACAAGAAGTTGTACCTTAGCTCAAGTGTTCACTGTGGTTTCTGCTTTGGCAGGTTCCTTTTCTCAGGCTGTATTGACAGAAAACCCTCTTTCTCTGCACCTCTTGGATAAATACTCAGATTCATCTGCACTTGTGGAAGTGGGATCAGTACATTTATAGCCATCAGCAGATGCAGGAGAGACCTCCTCGGTTTTTACTCAAAGAAGCAACTGGGGCCTGGAGTCTCCAGTAGAGTACCTGGATCCAAAGATACCCCAAAAGCTGCTGCAAATTTGCACATCTCCAATCTATAGGTGGAGGATGAGTTTCAGTATTACTGTGTTATTTGGAAAGTAGTGTTTGCCACAGTAATCCAACAGATGGGGAAGTAAGCATAAAATGTAGCCTGTGATAAAAAGGAGAGCAGCAGGTTATTTTTTAACCCTGTAATATTTATATACTATGAAAGTCACAGCTAGTAAACAAATTAATTCAAAAAATTATTCCATGTTTTTATCAAATAATAGAGATAAAAAATCAAACTAACAAAGAACAGCCTCAAATGTAAACTGTAGGGAAAGGGGAAGAGGAAATTTCATCTACTGTTGGAGCACTTGCAAAGTGGTGCAACCCTTCTGCCCCCCCGGAAATCAGGTTAGAAATTTCTCAAAACCATTTAATTAGACATGTTACATGATCAAACTACATCACTCCTTGGTATATGAAGAAAAGACTTTATATTCCACTACAGATGTACCTGTTCAGACATGTTCCTCAGCATTTCACTAACAAAAGCCAAGAAATGGAAACAGTCTAGCTATCCTACAACTGCTTAATGGATTATGAAAATGGTGTACAAGTATTCAGTTCTACTTATGCTATAAAGAAATTAATATCTGCAAATAAATCAGTATAACTGGAAAAGTTTATTCTTACTGAGCTTACCCAGGTCTAGAAAAAAATGTATTAAGTTTTTTTCTTATTTGCAGATCCTAGATCACAATATTCATGGTTTGAATATATAACCATAGAAACTGTGAAAGTAAAAATGGAGAATTTTGGGAGGAGGAGACATAGCTTTAGAGAAGAATGCAGGGGGACACAGGTACTATGAAGGGAAAAGTGAGAATATGGGGGATGCTTGACTAGGGAAGAGGAAGTACTACATATGGAAAGGACACAGGAGGGAGGAATGCATAGTGAGAGGAGAGGAAGAGGGAGAGTAATACATAGGGAGAGGGAAAGGGGCACAAGTAATATTAAGAATGTTTGAGAAACAAGAGAAAAACCTATTATTTTATATAGCTACATAAAATATATAGAAACACATTGTTTTAGAGTAATTACTGAATATAGTGGGATAAAGTACCCTCTGGGCCTGTAGATTAACTAAATTCATGCAGTGGCATCTATGAAAGATATCCACTTGAGTTGTTGGTGAGTGGGGCCCAAGAGACCTCCAAAACAATAGAAGCTATTACAATTTCTTTTGCTTACCTGCTAGAACATCAAGGTGAGATCTTATTGCGGAAGACACCACACCCTATGATCATTGACCTGGAAGTTTCCTCTCTGAGGGATAGCCCTCACAAAATTTGGAGGTACTATGCAAGGAAACATGGTATCATGTACCCTACCCAGATAAAAAGGTTGGAAATTACAAAAAATCCATATGGGAAGTCATCCCTCACAGTGTAAAAGAAGCACATGCATCTTGGGGACAGCCAACACATACTTAATTGGAAATAAAATAAACTCAACTTCAGGGAGCTCATGCATTGCACTATAAACCTACCCAACAACTCATGGTTGGACACATAGGTCCTAGAGGAAAAACTGCTACTATCTACCATATTACTAAAATTTGGGTGGTTTTCTTTGTTTGTTTGTTTTTTTGGTTTTGGTTTGAGTCCTCATGTAGCTTCCATAGTAGAATAAATTAGATTAATAGAGGAACTTTGAAAGTGTACATTTCATTGCTATTATTTCTGATGATTTAAGAAGCATTGGTCATAATTCTTTTAAAATCTGTTAAAATTCTGGTGTGGATTCATCAAGATCCCCCGGTTTTATATAAAATTTTTGGTTCTGTTTCGATGTCTAAATTGTGGACCCCTTCTATGTTTAATTTCTGTAATTCTGATATACCTAGAATTTTTATCCATTTTATTAGGATTTCTAGGTTGGGTTTGTATCATTTTCTTGATTCTGTGTTTTTCTATGTCCTGAGATTATAATTACATCATTTCCCCTTTCATCTTCCCAAACCCTCCCATATACTCTGACTTACTATCTACCAAACCATGGTATATTTTATTATTGCATGCATATATGAGTATACATGTTCATACATGATACAACATGTTCAGTGTATATAATCTTACCTGTATGCATGTTGTTAAGGTTGACCATTTGGAGGAACACAGAGAAATCTAATTGTAAAAAGAAATAGGAAAGATAAACATATGATCTACAGAGGTAAAAATGCCCTGACAAAGCATTGTGAGACAAACTCCAAAAATAATACTTTTTGAAAATAAGGGGGGATATAGAAATGATAAGATAAAAGAGTGTCCTTGGGTAGTATTTATCCCTGGCATACAAATGGACTTTGTCTGCCTATCCCACAATGAGGGATTCTCTCTCAGCCTGGACTCTTGGGGGAGGGCCTAGGCCCTGCTCTGGATGAAATGACAGACTTTGGAGATCCTCCATGGAGGGCCTCACCCTCCCTGGGGATCGGAGTGGAGATTGGGTGGGGAATTTGTGGCCTAGTAAGGGGGGCCAGAGGAGGAATGGAGGAAAGGGAGCTAGGATTGACATTTGAAGCAAGCTTGTTTCTAACTTAAATAAAAAAGGAAGACAAAAGGAGTAGCTTATTGAATCTACTTTGAAACTAACAAACAGGTATCAATCTCAAATAATTTACGTTGGTATAAAGTTTTGTATGTTGATGCAAATTTAAGGTTGCTTTTGTTGTACTGTATATATGTTTACAATTTTAGTTAAGGTAGTATACCTATTTGTCTCATTTAAAACTGTAATGTATATTTAAAAATACAGGATATTATTTAGTCATTTATAATAATCAAAGTTGTAGTCATATTAGGTATGATTTAAAGGCTAAACAAAAATATACTTTGGATGGGTAGGTGATCTTCAAACACATCTGATACCTACATAATTGGAATTTAAGAAGTTTTAATAAAATAAGGATTTCATAACAGTGAGACTCATTTGTTCCTGGTAGAACCAATTTACTTCAAAAACAGGTCATAGGCATCAAAGGACTTCCATATATATTTTCTTTTATTATGGAAAATTTAGCCACTGCTCAAGAAACTGCCATTGCTTTGACTGTTGACAGTAAGCTGTACAAACTGGACATACAGGACACAAATGAAGGTGACTACCAAACTTTGCCAATACAAGGAATGAGAGTTTTTCAAAATGCCTGCTTCACAGAAATTTATGTCAGCTATTCTAGGCCTATAGTGTGAAAATGGATGCCAATGTTACAAAGGAATCTTGGGTCACTGTCCAGCCAACAAAATGATTTTGTTTTGGAAGTAGTGGTAAGAAAACCCAAATGATTCTCCAGGGGAATCCATCACAAGATTTTTAGAGGTGGGAGTCAAATAAGAAAGCTGGGATATTCTAGAACATGAGGGAAGTTAGGCTCCTTTCAGACTCTCACACCATTTTAAACACATGAACCTCCTCCTCTCAGTTTGACACAAGCTATTTTTCAGGGAAGTTTATGTGTTATATCACAAACAAGTCCTCTCAAGTTTAAGGGAAGTGAGATTTTCCAATATGTCCTCTGAGGCAAGTTGTTGTCTCTTACAAGAGCCTCACATAATGCTGAAAGTTGGCAACAATGCTGCACATTGCAAGTGAAATATTATCCAAGGAGGGAATTCAGTCAACTTAGTTTCTGGAGTGTTATCAGGGTCAATGTTCAATGCTGGTTCTAATGCCCAGTACCTGGTACTTAAAACATTACTCTCAAATTTGGAAGTTTTCTTTCCACTTCATTCTTTAGTTTTCTAATGTGATTCTCATTTAAGTAACCTAGAAATATGCCACTCAAACTAAATAAACTCATTCTTTAGTCAAAAAAACCATTATTTATGCTATTTTAAAGTACTTGGATAAGTTTAAATTCATAGAGCATTGAAATCAATTCTTAAAAATTTGGGAATAATTTCTCAAAAATGAGGTAAACACTAATAAAACAAAAAATTAAAGAAGCTATGTCATTATTACAATTCATCTTGGAAATAAATGTATGGCTGGTTGACTGATAAAAATAAACATTGGTTCAATGAAAGAAACTCCACCCTGATAATAATGAAGCCACTGGAGAGAACTGTGACACTTCTCAGAAGTCTCAGAGACTCAAGCGATCAAATTCACTGGATCCTAAATAGCTGCTCAGTGTCCCATTACAATGTTACAGCAGCTGCTTCTTCCCAGTAGGAATCCATAGCATAGAGCACAGGGCCTCCCTGTGTCTGTATCTCCCAGCATAACCTCTCTGAGAGCTGAGGTTCAGGTGGTAGAACACTTCATGTTTACATAAACCACAGCCAGAAAGATCTTACAGGGAAGATCACTCTTGGTGATGAGAACTTACAGAAATATACACAGCATATATAAATCACACAACTTAGAAACTCATCTATGGATTCTTCAATAGATTAAAAGATCAGTTGATCTTCAAAATAAACATAGCACCTTGGCCATGGTGCCCATGAGCCTTGTATCCAGCAGCGGGGACTGTGAAGCACTCTGTGTTTATAGTAAGCTAGGGACATTTACTTAAAAGAGCTTTGACATAGAGGAGATGACATTTGCTCACTGATCAGGAATCAGTCTCTGCATCTTCTGCAGCCTGGAAGACTCCCTTAAGCAGACCTCCATCTTGCTCAGCAGGTACTTCCTCCAGAGGGGTCCCCAGGTCATAAGCAAACCCCCATCTTCCTAAGTGTGTGACAGCTGAATATCAGCACTAAGGCTGACGGAGGAGGAGGGGCTATCATGGTTGGAATCACATTCAGGAAAGGCTCTTTCTCTGTCCTGAGGAGGAGATACAATGAGACCTGGGGCAGGGACACCCCATGGTGAGGGTCAGGAACTGTATCCCCCTTCTGTGCCCTTCTTCCTGCTCCTCCCTCAAGTCACAGGTAGGAATGTGCATCAGCAGGTCTCAGTTCCTACTCAGCCTTGTCCCTTGGTCAGAAATCCATGGGAACATGTCTGATCTCTATAGCCTTATCCTCATACTGTTTGCAGATTCCCTCTGCCAAGCTGTGTCGACTCAGATGCCCTCACTATGTATCTTCTGAAGCTCTGCCATGCTCACCTGCAGCCAGAGCAGTGGCTTTAGTGTTGGGATTTTGTGTCTCTGCTTCCAGGAGAATTCAAAACCCTTCTGAAATGTCCTGCAGGACCACAGACTTAAATCTATCTCATGGCTCTGGGGTCCCCAGTCACTTGATTGTGTCCTAAGATTCCTTGGACATTACAAGGGTATTGCTCACATTTAGAATTCAGCCCATGGATGAGGCTGATTATTACTGATCTCAAACTCATTTTAATGCAACCCATAAAAATTCAATCACTGCTTCAGTTAATGAAAAGGGAAGGGAAAAAACTTGGGTTTACTTGCCCTGCATTCTTTGACTGTCTTCCACTGCCATTTTTCCTAAGGGCATCTAGACTTTTCAAAGTTCATGAATAAGTAACAAAAATACAAAGCTTGGCCTATAACAAAAGATACATCAGGGATTACAAGATGGAACAGGAAACGTTGGAATCAATCCAGGGGCGCATGCCATTTTGTGTGAAGTCATTGACATAAGTGTCTACTAAGGGTTAGTAATGTTAGCATGGCCAGTAGAAGCCAGACATAATCAGAGACAAAGCAGAGGCCACACTTTATTTCTTCAAGCCTCATAGCTTCATAAGACATCATCTTTCCTTTGCTGTCAAGCTCAGTACTGTCACTAACTCTGCCACCACTGCCATATTTGTGTCCATATTTTACTCTGCCAAAGTCCTGTCCAAAGCCAAACCCAGGTCATGAGAATTCAGCATGCAGTCACTACCCTTACCAGCTCCCTCCTGCTCAAATGTAGCTCTACTCATAGAAACTCCTGGAAACACTTGGCCACTAGGTGACAGAATTGTTTCTGTATCAAGGGGTGCCTAGAAATAAAATTTCTCTATCGTGTTATTGCTGTACACAGGATGATGTCAACACTTATCTATGTCCATACCTAAGTCAAATCTGACTCCCAAACCACTGAACCCTAGACAATCTGTCATGTCAATGTCCCTCCTCACACAGTCTTCTCCCCTTGATATGCCTAGTAACCAATTTTCTTCTAGATGTAACTCTGATTTTCCATTCCACATTTGATTTTCATTGATCCATGAGAAAGTTAACTCTGGTTTTCATGAGCAGAACCTTTTATCTATTTTCCTTCCACCAGTCATTTTCCATTCAATAACTTTCATGTGACACCATATAATCAGCCTGGAGGAGGAGCTCATTTGCATTAATGTGCACATCCCCTCCCATGTTAGGAGTCATGATAAGCACTGTGGCACTGTCTTGTGCTTGCTGAGCAATCTCGAAAAGAACAGACCTGGACTGTGAGTCATGGCCTGGACTTCTCTTGTGATCACACTTCTGGCTCACTTCACAGGTCAGGGGGCCTTTCTAGACTGGAGTGTGTATGCAACAGTGCACATCTGTCTCTGCTTTGTTACTGACCAATTGATTTCTCACCTGTTTTCAGGGGCCATTTCCCAGGCTGTTGTGACTCAGGAACCTTCACTCACCACAACTCCTGGAGGGACAGTCACATTCACCTGTGGCTCAAGAACTGGGCCAGTTACCACTAGTAACTATGCCAAGTGGGTCCAAGAAAAATCTTACCAGGTTCACACTGGTCTGATAGGTGACACCAGCATCAGAGTCCCAGGTGTTCCTGCCAGATTCTCAGGATCCCTTCTTGGAGACAAGGCTGCCCTCACCATCACAGGGGCCAAACCTGAGGATGAGGCTGTGTATTACTGTGCTCTGTGGTACAGTGACCATCTCCACGATGACACATACATATGGGGAAGTAGAACACAAACATCCTGGTACAGTCTTACACTGCTGTCTTCTTACCAAATGGCTACATCTCCATAGACTCATTGTGCATGATTTCTATTGATGTAGAGAAGGTTATTAAAATTATGATATGAATCTATAAAATGTTTTATTTCAATCAATTTATGATAATGATAATGTGTTGACAAGCTTTAGTTGGCAACACTGAGACTCCTGAGAAGTGAGTTACAATGTGGAGTTTATCTACTTTCAGATGACCTGAGGCATTGTCTTAATTGTTTGATGTGGGAAGATCACAATGAGTGACATCATTCTTTAGACTGATTTACCTGAACTTTATAAACATGAAGTTGAGCTGAGTATGAGCCAGCAAATGATTGCATATGTAGTCATCCATCTTGGTTGCTGACATATGTGTGACATGACCAGATGCCTAAAGATCCCTGTGCTATAATTTTCATGTAATAATGGACTGTAATCTGGAATTGTGAATGGGAATAAACTCTTTCTCCAGGACCAAGTTGCTTTATGTCCTGATATTTTTTCACAGCAACAGAAAAGGACACTAGGGCAGATGTTTGCATAAAAAACACTGAAAATGACATGTCTCAGATAGAGTCCTCTGCTGTGTCAGAGGCCATCCAGACTTCCAGAAATCAAGGTAAGTCACCAGAATATGGGCGCCCCTTACTCTCCCAGTACAAACTCAACCCTACCAGCAGCCTCCTCACTCCTCCTCATTGCCATGTCCCAGTCCCTGACTAAGGCAGAAATCCACAGCTTGCTTGGCCAGAGGTGACTATGGAAATCAATATGGCAGTTCCTCAGAAAATTGGTAGTCATTTTACCTAAAGACCCAGTGTCTTATTTAGGGTTTTTATTTCTGCAGTATAACACAATGACAAAAAAGGTAATTTGGGGATTAAAGAGGTTATTTGGTTTAGACATTCCGCTCATTTAAGGAAATCAGAATAGGAACTCAAGCAGGGCTGGAATCTGGATATGGAAGCTCAAATGCAGAGGGCAACCTAGGGGAACTACTTATTGGTTTGCCTCACATGGTCTGCTCATCTTGCTTTCTTATAGAATGCAGGATTACCAGCCCAGGGCTGGCACCACCTACCATGACCTGGGAAATCTAACATTGATTGATACTTGATAAAATGCATTACAACTGGATCTCATGGAGGCATTTCCTCAATTGAGGATCCTTCCTTTATGATTACTCTAGCTAGTGTCAAGTTGACACAGTAAACCAAAGAACTCTCCACCCTACTACAAAGATTTTGTTCAACTATATTCACATCAACTTTATTTATAATAGTCAGAAAAATGGAAACAACCTAGATGTCACACAGACAAAGAATAGATAAAGAAGTTGTGCTACTCAGCCATTAAAAAAATGATGTCATGAAATTTGCTGGCAAATGGAACTAGAAAAAAATCATCCTGAGTGAGTTACCCCAGATCTAAAAAGACAAACATGGTATGTACTTACTTATTAGTTGACATTAACTATTCACTAAATAATAATCATGCCACAATCCACAGACCCAGAAAGGCTAAGTAACAAGGACTCTAAGGGTGATGAATGGATTTCCCTGGAAATAAAATATATTTGAGTGGTGTACTGAGAGCAGGTGGGAATGGGAACAGGAGGGATAAGTTTGGGGCAGACACAGTAAAGATTACAGAGAGATGACTGGAACTGGAGGGAATTTGAGAGGTGATGTGAAAACCTAGTGCAGTAGAAACTCCCAGGATTCTATGATGGTGATCCTAGCAAACTCTCAAAATAAGGGAGGATACACCATCTGAACTGCTAATATGCTGCAATCAGACAATTTTAAATGGTGGAACAAGTCTGCCACAAAACTTTTATCCTATATTCTAACCTGCTCACAAGTTGTGCTGAGGTAATGGAAGTGCAGAACTTGTGATAGTGGTTAACTAAGTGTTGGTGTAATTTGATGCTCACACCACGAGAGGGAGCCTGTTTACCACACTGAATGGATGATCAGCAACCATGGGCTGAATAAAAAATGTTTTTAAATCAGTAAAATTATTCCTAATAATATTTTGCTATATTCATAGATTGTCAACGAGCCCAATCATCATCAGAGAGTTTCCTCTGAGAGCTGATGTGCATAGATGCAAACACCTAGAGTCAAACATTAGGCAGAAAGATAGATAGATAGATAGATAGATAGAGTCCAAATTAGAGATGTCCATCAGGTCTCTCTTCTTGTATCTCATGGAATTGGGATAGAAAGAATTGTAGGAGACAGAGGGATTGAGGACACATGAGAATGTGGTTCCTAGAATCATCTAAATAGGGATAATCTGGGCTCACAGACACTGAAGCAGCAATTACAGAGCCTGCATGGGTCTGTGCTATGTCCTCACTGTATATTATAATTGTTAGCTTGGAGTTTTGTGTGTGTGTGGGATTTTTCAATAGTGGGTGTTGTTCTTTTGTTTAAGTTTACTGAGGCGATAGATGAAACATGAACACAAGAGCTATCGACAAGCAGAGACTCTCACGGCTCGATTAAGGGAGTTTTCCTGACTCAGCATAAAAAAATAAACCAACAAGGTTCTTTTTTTGTATTTATTTTATTTTTTTTCTTTTTTACATTTAAATTTATATTAGAACAAGGTGGCTTCACAAGTCAGTTCCAGGTCCCTTTCTGTTTCCCTCCCCACCTCCCGTACCCTCCCCCAACCCCCCCCAATATCCCCTCATTTCTCCAGAGAGGGTGAGGCCCTCCTTGGGGGTGTCCATAGTCTGTCATTTCATCCAGGGCAGGGCCTAGACCCTCCCCCCAAGAGTTCAGGGTGAGAGTGCATCTCACATTGTTGGATGGGAGTCCAAAGTTCATGTGTATACTCGGGATAAATACTGATCTACTGCCCAAGGCTTAATAGATTACCTAGGCTTCCTCACTGACACCCCCATTCAGGGGGTTAAGAGCCTCTACTAATGATTTAAATGTGTGTACATACAGCTGGAAGTGGCAGTGACCACATCTCCAAGCCGGCAGCTTTCGCTGGATCTGAGACAGTGAGCTGGAATCATGTTCATGCCTGCCATCTTGGAAAAACTGCAGTTTAAACAGCCAAGGTTTTAACAGACAAGACATGTGACCAGAAAAACATAAAGATTTACAGTAAAGTCAGACTTGGATGAAGAAAAACCTTTAAAGGTTTACAGTGTGTTAAAAAATATATGTAGAATTGAGAGAGAAAAAGAAACAGCATAGTGGTAAATAAGTAGATAAGCCAGCTGTGGTGGTGCGCACCAGCAGGAAATGCTCCAGAGGCAGAGGCAGGTGGATTTCAAATCTCTCTCAGAGAAAAATAAATAAAAGTAAAAGAAATAAAGTAATAATAGATAAATAAATAAGCCACGTAAAGATGGAAAATACAGAGAGTCTAGATACTGTATGCTATTGTGTTTTCCAGTTTTTTTAATTTCTAAGGAAGGAACAACTACTAAAGTACACTTGATTATAAATGCTGCTAAATTAACCCAACTTATATCTTTTGAAAATGACTTGACTTCAAAATTTAAATATAAGGATAAGTTACTTTGAAAAAGAGATTTGTTTATGTTTCTATAGAAAATGAAAAGCTGAGGATTTCTTCCAGGCTTTTGTGGTTTGATGAACCAAGACCCTCGGAAGCAGTGGGCCAGGTGTTCCAACAATAGAGACAGCTAAGATGATGGAGCTTTACAGACTACGAAAATGAGGACTTATACAGGTTTTGAGTTTTGTCATGATCCCCATGGTATGAACAGAGCCCCCTTTCCAGTATGAAACAGTTTGGAATGAGTGACATCCTAATTCCCATCTTGCTTATAAATCTTTGTTTTCATTTGAATTGGGTTGCTTATAATTGGTTAGTGATCACAACCAATCTCTTTTTAAAGGAAAAAGGGATTATAGTATGGAAATGAGTACTTTGTATTGGTATGGTTTTTCATTTATTGATACAAATCCATGGTCAATTTTGTGATATGTATATTTCTCCTCTTGATTAAGTATTGTGCTTATACTGATCTTTTAAAATGTAATATATAATTAAATACATACTATAGATAGTTACTTACAATAGTAAGACTTATAGTTAAGTAAGTTAGGTTTTCTAGATATAAAGTGATATATTTAAGATAGATAGACAGTCTTCAAACCTTTCAAAGACCTTCATAAAGTGGCATTTAAAATGGTTTAGGGTTTTTCTTGACAATGAGAAATGCCTGCTCCTAGCAGCACCAATTACGTCTGAGAGGAAGATGGGCATCGAAGAAACTTGTTATGGAGTTTGCTTTTAACATGGCAAGATTAGCCATTTGGGCAAGAAATTGCTCTTGCCTAGACTGCTTGACTGTTGTTGTATAAACTGGACTTGCAAGACCCACAGAAAAGTGACTGCTGAACTCAAACATTCCAACAGGGCTCCTGCTTCATGGAAGAGTCTAAGAGACTTTCTACAGGACACAGAAAAATGACTGACAGACTGCTGATGCAGATGGACAGTTTGAAATTTCCTGCTTTACTAAGAAGTCTTCTGGACACACTGTGGCCTATGGGCTGAAGATGGATGCCCCAACATTACAGAGGAACTTCGGGTTACTGCCCAGGAAGCGAGATGTCTCTGTCAATCCTAGTGTTTATATATTATTCTTCTGTGGTCTTTGATAGAGTTGAAGGCAGATAGTTATAGTTATAATTTTCCTTATTTATGATAAAAGATAAGCTACATATAGTGTAGGGAAAAGGGACCAGTCAAAGAAACACACCCTGAGCAGAGCCAAAGAAACACACTTTGGCCCTGCAACCAGAACCAAAGAAATGTACCCTGACCCTAAAACCAGTGCCAAAGGAACACACTTTGTCCCTGGAATCAGAGTCAGTGAAAGAAATGTACCCTGGCCCTAAAATTGGAGCCAAAAGGCTAAAAAGGACCAGAGAAAGAAACACACTTTGGCCCTGAAACCAGAGCCAAATCTGACCCTAATCCTGTGTAAAAAAGTAACCAATCCCGGAGCAGAGCTCTAGCCAATCTGAGCTCAGCACTGAAATCAGACCAATCCCTACTCTGGAAAAACTTCCCCAACCCCAAGAATCCCTATATAAACCCTGTGTATGTTCAGCTTGGCTGGGTCAGCTGCCTTCCAATAAACCCCTTTAGATGAGCTTCGGGTGAAGATCTTCTTTTGAGGCGGCTACAGAACAGAGGCGACCCTGGGCAGAGCAGAGCAGAGCAAGCAGAGGCAACCCTGGGCAGGGCAGGGCAGGGCAGGGCAGGGCAGGGCAGGGCAGGGCAGGGCAGGGCAGGGCAGGGCAGGGCAGGGCAGGGCAGGGCTATAACACTTTCCCGGGAAACCTTCCTTGGCAGAGCAGAGTTGTTATACTCGTCCCGGCTCCCTGGCTCTCTGCTCTCTGCTCTCCAGGAGCAGAGCTGAACTGTAGCAACTTCGCCCAAGAAACCTCCTGCCTAGCAAAACTGCTACACTTGGCTAACATCCCCAGCTGGAAGACCCCGTCCTGCCAGAGAGGAGCTGATACATCAGAGAAGCCTTTCTCTGAGGCAAGGCTGTAAGCTGCCAAGCTTACTGCAACCTGAGGTGGTCCTTGGCTCCCGAGCTCCAGGATATCTTTCCACCTGAGCTGTGTAACACTAAGTATTCTGTGACTCCCGAGTGCCAGATTACCTGACCCACTCCTGTTCCATCCTGTCCTGACCCATCCTGAAACGCTTACATATAGGACTTTGGACTCACAAGTATGGGATAGATGGTATTTTCTTTAAATTTTGCTAAATGTTGATAGAAAAAATATTGTAACTGTGTTCTTACTTGATAACTGTTCTTTTATATATAATTTGAGTATGTTAAAGTTAAGACCGTTCTTTTGTTTAAACAGAAAAGAGGAGATGTTGGGGAAGTCCTGTGTATATGTCAATAAAGCACTGTTGGTCAATAGGGAAGCAAGATAGGTGGGACTAGGAGTCAAGGAGTATGCTGGGTAGGGGAAACACAGAGAATCAAGATGTAACTGCCATAGGGATAAGAAGTCTGGTAAGTTCTCCGGTAAGAGAAATACTTATTTTAACAATTATGGGATAAATATTTAAGTCAGAGCTAGCCAGTAAGTAACAAGCAAGGCCAACATCTTCATAATTAATACAGCATCTTGTGTGTTATTTGAGGACTACATCTTGGCAGAGCCCAGGCAACTGGCGGGGTGGGGGGGAAGGAGAACCAAGCTGCTGGCAAGGAAAAGGCTTCTCTTTACAGACACTGAACCAGCAATTACAGAGCCTGCATGGGTCTGTGCTATGCCCTCACTATATATTATAGTTGTTAGCTTGGAGTTTGTGTGTGTGTGTGTGGGATTTTTCAATAGTGGGTGTTGTTCTTTTGTTTAAGTTTACTGAGGTGATAGATGAAAAATGAACACAAGAGATACATTAACCATAGAGTTTATTAAAGGGGGGAGGGTGAGAGCAAGAGGAAGAGAAGAGAAAGAGAGAAAGGGCAAAGCAAGAGAGAGAGATGAACAGGGTAAGAGAGGAAGGAAGAGGATGTAATTGAACATGGGCCCGTCTTTTAAAGGGGTCCTTTGCACCTGCTTGCAAACTAGTATACTCCTCGAAGCCTGGGCTGACCAGAGTACTGCCTGAGTACATTCTGACAGGTAACAGGGTCAGGCCAGCATAATGCCTGGATCCTTTCAGTGGGGCTGAGGTGTTTCTGATTCTTTTGCCTGATGTTGGGAATCTTATTCTCCTATAGGAATGCCTTATCCAGCCCAAATAAGATCATTTCTGCCTAGTCTTACTGTGTTATGCTGTGTTCTGTTAACACGCCTGGGAAGCCTGATCTTTTTGAAGGAAAATGGAGGAGGAATGAATCTATGGGAGAGGGGAAGTGGGGCATAACTGGCAGAAAGGGACCCAAGTATTGTATAAGAGAATAATAAATTAAAAATTAGCTAAAATATATATCACCCTTCACTGTCAGAAAATTTTCCACAGGTGGTAGGATAACAGGTGTTCCTCTGGCATGCCTGCCGACTGCTCTCTGGAATTTGCTACATGTACATACCCCACATAGACTCCTGTTAAAAAATATGGGACCCTGACTTTCCTTGGTAATGCCATCCGATGTTACCCTATATCATAATTCTCCAGAAGCCTAGGTCACATGGTCTCTTGTATCAACTAAGGGAACTTGGTTGAACAGGCTTAGGCCCACTAACATTTACCTGGAACATTATTCCAGGCACCAGAACTCTATAGTCTCCTATACCATGTGAACCTCCTTCTCCTGGGAAATTTCCATCAGAATCCCATGCCACATGGCTTTCAAGGGAACCATGATTTTCCCTGTTTAGACCTGCATATGTCACCAGGAAAGTTTATATACCAGCCCCACAATGAATCCTGGCATCTTTTCTTCTGAATGTAGTACATTACTTCATGAAAAGAAAAAAGTGACTAGAATATCCAGGAAGCCATAACTCAACAAATATACTATTCCAGATGTCCAAGTTCCAGGACTAAAACTAAATAACACAAAATCCAAAGAAAATATGTTTCCTCTGTTAATGATAAAAGCCTTCAAAGTGACACATAATGAAAATTATCTGAAGAATACCCAGACAAATAATTCAAAAGAAGATTATAGCTATGTTTAAATAACTCAAAAAGATGAATATAAGCTCCAAGAGCACAAAAAATAGTTGAATTATTTAAGTATGTCAATGCAAAATATAAAAATCTATTTCAATGGAGAGATAGAATTGCTGAATTAAATACAAATAGAAATGGAGCTAAAATATAAAAACTAACTAATTCAGATAAAACCCCATGGGAAATCCTTATCAATAGAGCGAATCATATAGTAAATAGTATATCAACATATGTAGACAAGGTAGAGGAATTAGATCACTCAGAAGAGGTCAATCCTAAATTAAAAATATGAGTAGAATGTAGGAGCATTCTAGGACAACTTGAAAAGATCTAAACTTCAGATGATGAGTATAGAAGATGGAGAACTTCATATGAAAGACATAGGGTATATTTTCAATAAAATTATAGAAGTAAAATTTTCAGCACTGAGAAGATATACTTATCCAAGTATAAGAAAGACATAGATTACAAAAGTAAATACTGAGAAAAGAAACTGACCAGGAACTATTTTAGATAGCTGAGGAAACCCTATCTCAGTGAGGTCTTGAGTGGATGTGTATTTTGACATGATCATGGATTTTTGAAAACTAATTGGCAAAGTCATCATAAATATGGACCTGGCTCAAGACCCTTGAGTCAAAAATTTTCCTTAGGAGTACAACTGTGAGTCTTTACAGAGGACTGATAACTGTGTAGAAATACTTAAAACTTGGAGCTTGTTCCTCCCTGGTGTTTACAGCCAAAGACCTCCCTTCCACTTAGACCAGATGACCATCCTCCATGCTGTTTCTGATAAATACACTGAAGTTCTTGTGTTAGCATTAGAGAATTCCACCTGATCCTGATTCATTGCATGTGTGCTTCTGTGCTTGTTGTTTTTTTGTTGTTGTTTGTTTGTTTTGCTTTTTCTGTTTTTTTTTTCTGGAAAGGGTTTCCCTATGTAACACTGAAGCCTGTCCTGAAACTTGCTCTGCAGATCAGGCTGGCATCAAACTCAGAGAGATCTGCCTGCCTCTGCCTCCTAAGTGCTAGAATTAAAGGCATCCCTTGTTTGTTGGTTCTTTCTTATTACATGGCCATGCCTAGCTGGGGTTCCAGCACCCAAGCCACAGAGATTGTAGCAACATGTTATAGTTAAAATACTAATATCGGAGAAATAAACAAAGGTTCCTGGAGCTATAAGGGAGAAGCCAAGTAACTTATAAAGCAAGCAAACCAAAATAACACCTGATGATTTGACAGAAACTTTTAAAACTTAAAGGAACTAGAGTGATATATTCCAAGTTGGGAGAGATGACAATTGCTAATTTATATTATTATATCCAGCAAAACTACATGTTAATGTAGAGGGAGGACCAAATGTTACTATTCAGGCATCTGTACTGCCCTGTCCTTGGGGTTCTGACAGGATATGCCTATAGCTACAACCACTAAGAGCACCACCTGTGCATATTCACTATGTTCCCTTTTAAAAGACCCCTGCCTACCTCCCATCCTTCTCTATCCTTCTTTCTCTCTCTCTTTCTTTCTGTTCCCCTGTCTCTCCCTCTCTCTCCCCTTCTTTCCTCTCTCTGCTCCCTGTTCCTTTCCTTTCTCTCCTACTGCTCCTGTCTCCAGAGGCCAGACCACACTTTTTTCCCAATTTTAGGATCCCTTTCCTTACTAAAAGCCCTGTCTACTTGAACCCTGTCCCATGGTGTCTTTCCTTCATGTGCCGCTTTAGTTAAATTACAACACCAATTGCCTTGTGTAATCAAAACTGATTAAAAGGATTTATGAGCATTAAGCCAGCTCTACTTCAGTCTAACAGGAAGAATGAACACTCTCAAGGTCACAGAAAGTTACTGGGAGTCACAGGAAAAACACAAAGACGGGAGAGATAATCAAAGAAGCTCTAAGTAAATCACAAAATAAACAAAGTGAAAGAAATCATTATACAACTGTCAATAAATAACTGTGAATATTAATGGTTTTAATTTCCCAACAAATGACACAGTAGAAGATTAGATTAGAAAATATGATGTCTCTTTTGCTGACTCCAAGAATGTCAACTCATCATTAATGATAGGTAGCTCTTTAGAGTAAAGGAAAGGAAAAGATCTTCCAAGAAAATGGAACTAAGAAACAAACAGGCATAACTATTCCTATACATGATTAAACAGCTATAGTCAGAAGAGAAAATAGTACTTGTCAAAGGAATCATTCAGTAAGAGGATACTACAATTCTAAATATATGCACCAAATGCAGTCCTCTCAATGTCATTACCAAAATACTACTGGATATAAGTACACTGGTTAGCTCCAAAGCATTGGTACTAGGTAACTTCAGTATCTCACCCTTGCCAATAGACAGGTTATTTGGAAATAAACTGTTGAATGACATAACAAATCACGTGGAACAACAGATATCTACAGAAAATTCACAGCAAAACTTAAAAAAAACACAGTCTTACCAACAGCTCATGGGAGTTTTCTTCAAAACTAGTGATATGTGAGAAAACAAATAAAATTTCAACCAATACAGGAAAACTAAATACCATCCTGAATTCTGTCTGACCATAGTGGAATAAAGTTAAGTATCAAGAGCAAAGAACTCACAGAAAGTAAACTAAACAAAACTAAACTAAACAAAAAGTATTGAATTATAGTCCAGTCAAGGAAGAAATAAAAAAGAATTATAAAGACTAACTGGAATTGAATTAAGGTAGGCACAATGAAGGTAGTTCATAGAGGGATGTTTATAGTGATTAAAAACCACAGAAAATCTGAAATAGTTTCTTTTATTTTATTATTTTAATATAATTATATCATTCCCCCTTCCCTTTCCTCCCTCCAAACCCTCCCATATATCTCTCTTTGATATTCAAATTCATGACCTCCCTTTTATTATTTATTGTTACACATATAAATCTATATACACATATTTTATAAACACATTAATACAGCCTGTTCAGTGTGTATAATGCTGCATGCAGTGCATAACAATTTAAAAGATATCAATGGTTTTAAAGAGAACTGAAACTAATAAACCAATGTTGTACCTTAATGCCTTCACAAAAGAAGATACTAAATTCAGAAATAGTAAATGGAAAAAAGTAATCTCTATCAGGGTTGAAACTAATAAAATAAAAATTAAAAAATTAAAAATTCATTTAAAATAGAACTTATTCTTTGAAAAGATAAGTAGTAATTACAAACACTTGGCCCACTTAGCAAAAAGAAGGAGAAAGAAAATTTAAATTAATAAAACTTGATATTATAATGTACATACTTGAAGAAGGAATAAATGGGTATAAAGTTGTTGTGGAAACTTCCTTAGAGACTAAGAAAGGCCATTGAATCCTGGTGTGTGGCAGGAGAGTCCCTGTGTGAAGACTAGAAAAGTCATTTTGTGAATCTGTGAAATGAAGCCTGGATTGTGTTGGAGACTTCAAGTTGCAGGATATGTGGAGAGATGTGATACTTTCCTGGGAGAGATGCAGACAGGGTGTAGAACTAGGCCATGAGAGGGAAATGTGTTGAAACCATTGGAGATGAATAGAGTAAGTGATTGGAAAAGTCATATAAATCAGAATTTGAAGTTTGTCCTGCTGGATATCAGGTCTGCTTTGGTCCAGTGTTTCTTCAATACGTTTGTTTGTTTGTTATAGTTAGCACACAGTTAAGGTTTCCTTGAGTCTCATAAGAGACTTTGGACTTTTAAGTAGTTTTGAGACTGTTAAAGTCTATGAGGACTTTTCAAGTTGAAATGAATGCATTTTTGTTATAATATGACTATAAGCCTATAAAGGTTAGGAAATGGAATTTGGCATACTAATGGCCCCAAAGTCCATTCGTATGCCAGGGATGAATACTGATCTACTACCCGAGGCCCCATAGATTGCTGAGGCCTCCTCACTGACACCCAAACTTAGGGCGTCTGGATTAATCCCATGCTGGCCTCTCAGTCATCAATCTGGGGTCCGTGAGCTCCCCCTTCTCCAGGTCCGCTGTTTCTATGGATTTCACCAGCCTTGTCTTGACCCCTTTGCTCATCACACCTCCCTCTCTGCAACTGGGTTCCAGGAGTTCAGTTCAGTGTTTAGCTGTGGGTGTCTGCTCTGCCTCTGTTTTAAATTGTAAAATATATTTTTCTGTCCTGTCTATAACCCATTGGCATATGAAGGGAGACTTGCAACTCATTTTCAGGAATATATAGTTTGTTTATACTTTGTAGCCCGGGCTAGTTAGGGATTTTTTCCTATGGTGTCTGAACAGAGGCTCCTTCCTGCCTTACTTACAGAGTTAACCAAAGTAAGGCAGCACTGTGTGACATGTTCTGAGACAGTAGGGGGCGCTGTATACCAGCCCCTTTGGAAGTCAGTCATTTACACCTCTGGGAGAAGCTAATGCTCAGGGTCCAGAACAAACCTGTGAACTCAGCACATTCTGCACATCTCCTCTGAAAGACTTAGAAAACAAGGTGAGGTGCCACCTAGGAGAGGACATGATTTGCATGGGAGGCCTCGCTGTCCTATTTATGTTAGTGTAGGTACAGAAACACTGGATGGTCTTTGCTGCCACTGTAGATCTTCAGGAACCAGTAATCTACAAATCTCCACCATGACCGGGGTCCCCATCCTTCTCACCCTCCTCATTGTCTGCTCAGGTAACTGCTTGTAAAAAGCAGTAAGGATTAATGAGTTATAGGAAACAAGACTTTCTTCCTATTATACCTTGCTGACTCTCCATTTCCTCTATTACAGGGTCCTGGGCACAGCCTAGGCTGAGTCAGGAAGCCTCCATGTCTGGCTCTGTTGGACAACAAGTCACTCTCATCTGCACTGCAAGTGGTGGTGATGTTGGAGCATATGATGCATCCTGGCACAAAGAGATTCCAGGTGACATCCCCAAATATATGACAATTGGCTATTCTCGACCATTTGGCAATACATATTACTTAACTATGACGGACCTCAAGCCTGAAGATGAGGCCAGCTATTACTGTTCAACATGGGACAGCAGTACAAATGCTCACACAGTGCTTCAGAAGCTTGGGGAACTGAGACAAAAATATTCCCCTGATCTTTACTAACCTAGCCCATGCCATGACCGTCTAATGTTTAATGTGGGTGACTGTGAGGACCCGTGTCCTCATTCTTCTTTTTAAATTTTAATTAAATAATTCTTTTCACTTATTTTACATACTGACCTCAGTTTCTCCCCTCCTCATTCTTGGTTTTTTTTTTTTTTTTTTTTTTGGTTTTTACGAGACAGGGTTTCTCTGTATTGTTTTCGAGGCTGTCGGTCCAGCCCAGCCTCGAACTCACAGAGATCCGCCTGCCTCTGCCTACCGAGTGCTGGGATTAAAGGCAAGTGCCACCACCGCCCGGCTCTTCCTCCTCATTCTTACAACAGATTCTCAGAGGACAGAAGAGCCTTCTGTGGGAGTGTCATTTGGCAATCTTTATGTGGCTGCATCTTAACTGTTTTACTGAGATATACTTTAAAGCCAAATGTGCATTAAAATTATAATTTTCATATTTCTAGAGTGGTGGAAAATTCACATGATGTAAACTTAGAATATAATGTTCTGGAAAGAATTATTTATTGGAAGGACAGTAATGCATCGTAATTTTGGCTTGTAATTACACTTTTTTGGTTTTGTATTTGTTTTGTGTCACTTTTGGTAGTCTTAGGAAAGTCTGTACTAGTTTGCTTTTTTATACTTATCAGACAGTATAAATTTTTATTTTGGTGTAATTATTATCTCTAACTTGAAATCTATGTATATACTACTAGCGGCCCGACCTTTTACCAGTTTGGGGGAATTTAAACTTTTTGTGTTTATAAGCATTTTTATTATAGATGTCAGCCTATGATTTTTCAAGTATTTCTGTAGACATACATTTCTACCCTTTGGGAATAGATAACCAGGACCAGAATTTCTAGGAAATAATGTGACTGTTTTGCAGAAATTTCTTATTTTTAAAGTGGCTGGATAAATTTACAGTTAGGTGAGCAATATATATTGACTCACATTTTTTTTACGTTCTCATATTGGTATTCAAATCTCAAGCATTTCTACAGGCATGCATTTCCAAGTATTTTGTACAGATAACTGGAACATGAATATCATCATTCTTTGGAGGAAATGCTTCATTTCTTTGCTAAGTGGCTGTACCAGTTAACAATTCCCTGAAAAGATGAGGCTCATGATTTCTATGTATTATCACTGATCTTGATGCTGTCTGCTATTTTGACTTTAACTTCTATAATGTTAATGAAATATCATTTCATTGTATATTCAGTTATATTCAGGTACGAATGACAATGGCGGTTTCTGAAGCACTATACTATATCTAATCCATTCTGAACAAATCAAAGTAGGAGTTCATTCCATGAATTTTTGAGTCCAGGACTGATTTTCTATTGCTAAAGCCACCGAGTATATCCTCAGTTTTGTAAAGCCGGTCAGGAAAATTGGTTCAGTTAAAAAATTTTTGAAATGAGACCATCTTTTCATGTATGATCAGAAGACAAACTAATTCTGTGTAGCTTGAATGCTTTGATAGCTGAGACCTCACTCATCTTTACATAGCTCTTAGTTCTCTTTTTGAGCTGGACATGCAGTAGAGGTGTAAAATGAAGGCAGATGTGTGTCTCCCGGGGCTTCAGAATCTTGATTCCCTGAGAGGAAAACTTGGGTGAACATTTGACTCCAAATCTGCCTCCTACACATACTGTGACCTCTTTAATAATAACACAGACCATAAGCACATGTATAGTCACAGTCACCTGGCAAGGAAGCCATTATGAAACAAAATCCACAAATTAAATGTCTTCAGTGACAGTGAGATGGATCTAGAAACATCTAGAGACACCACATATTCATAGATAAGGTGTCCTAATTTCACACACAAAAGGTGTGCTAATTGACTAGACTAATATAGTAAATATATTTCAATGCATGTTAGTAAAAAGGCAGCTAACTTGTTATTTTATATTAATAACACGGAAGAATGGTAAATTCTAGTGCACCTTAGAAAGAAAATAGAACAGTGAAGATACAGTATTAGATATTGACATGAATTTATAAATATAACTGTAAATAGCTGTTGAAATAAGAAAATTGACAATTCAAAAGTATGCAAAGGATTGAAATAGATTTATGATGGATGGTCAGGTGGGATGTGACTTTCAGACAAAACAATGCCAAAGAGAAGTATAAATCATCATGAAATATTGAATTTTGCATTTGAAATGTAAATTTCAGAATGTTATATACAGAAACTCTTATTTAGGAAAATTTAAGGAGAGAATTTAGCACTTATTTTTGATCACAAGAAAACTGGGCTATACTACTTAATACATCTATGAAACCTTGCTATTCCTAAGGCGCAGGAGACATTGGAAAAGAGGGGCAAGAAAAGTTTTAAAAGTCACAATACTGGGGAGTTTGCTGTGAGATTGTATCTCCTACTAGTATCAGAAGTTACACCCATAAAGTCTCACCAACATGATTGTCCAGACATGCTTTGAACAAGGATGACACCAATGAACAGGCCAAGCTAGACTGAGAAAAACACACAAGGCCTCAACCCTCCAGGCCTAAAAGGGAAGCTATGAGTGGGACAGGTGATCCTTCCCAGGGAAGAGCACAGTGATTGGTTGCCAAGTGTCAAATTGTTAGCCATTCTAACATGCAAACAAGTAACATTACATACATTAAACAGTGGATACTTAGGGACATATACATGAACAGGAGGACTTGGAGGGAAGAAAAGGCAGAGAGAAATGCAATTGAAGTATAACTGCAAAAAGAAAACCAAGTTTCAAATCTTGGAAATGAGACAATTCTGGGCTTTCATGCCAAGAGAAACAGAGCATGTAGTTGAGCCTGTACTCAGAGTGCATCTGGCACAGAGCAATTTCTGAGTAGAGTTCAGTAACTCCCCAAGTCTAAGACTCCGGGGAAGTAAGTCTGAGGCTTCCATGACAACATAACAGATCTGGAGAAGAGGAGTGTATGAAAAGACGTTGACACTTCTGTAAGCTGTCTTCCCACATTTTTGAAGAAAGTTAAAATTTCTGTGTGGAGAATAAAATCCTGTTACTTAATAATGGACAGTCAGGATATGTGGCATTATCAGTTTTTCCTTTTTACAGAAGAGTAGAAAACATTGCAGTTCTTACCCATCATCAAAATAGTGCAGTTTTATCAATACAAAATACATCAGCACCATTTTGAAGATTACAGACAACTTAATTTTACAGAAAATTAGCTGTTTTTTAATCAAATTCATGCGAACTCTAATTAACTGGGAAGATGAACCTCAATTGAGAAGATGCCCCTTCAAGAGTAGTCTATGGGCATACTTGTGGGGTATTTTATTGGTTGACAATTGAGGTCAAAGGGCCCACTCTATGTTGTCACTCCTAGGCAGTTCGTCCTGGGTAGTATAGGAAAATATTATGAGGAAGTCAGTAAGCATCACTCCTCCATGACCTCTGCATAAGTTCTTACTTCTGGCTTCATGCCTTGAGTTCCTGTCCTGACTTTCCTTGGTGATGGAGTGTGACCTGAGAGTTGTATGAAGAAATTAATCCTTTACTTCCAGTTGCTTGTGGTCATGGTATTTTATCACAGCAATAGAAACATAGCTAAGACACCAGTGATGGAGCTACTTAAATATGTCAGAAGATGCTTAACTGATTTAAAGCATAGGCAGCACAGTTATTGGAAGAAGTGAAAAACCTCACAGACTCTTTCACAAATGAATAGATATCAGGGTACTAGATGGTGAAGTGTAACACTGCATACCCCATTCTCAGTGCTGCTTGATAATGGAGCTTGTGCTAATAGCTGTGATTTCAACACTGTCAACCCAAAGGACTCTAAGCCAATCTCCAAATTGGACACTTGAAAATAAATACTTGATGTAAGGAGTGGTTGATGTAGATTTCAAATCATGGACATATATGACAACAATTACAATAATGATTGAGTGTTTTGAAGAGAATATTAAAAGCAGAGAAAGATAATTTACATGAAATAATAGATTTTTAAAAATCATGCCAGTTAAAATAGCACACTATTATTTTCTCTTATAATCTTAATTCCAGAAATATAGTATAGAGAGAAAAATTAATGTTTTGAGTAGTAAAGAAAATTCTAGTTCGTTCATAAGCACAAATTGACAAGAAAAGTACAATTGAGACCAAATGCAATATTGTCTCTGGATACTTCTTGGGATAATTTCTCAGGCTCATATGTCAAGGTGACCCTAGATTCTGTCTCACAGGTAGTGAAGGATAGCTCTTCTTGACCATATATGAGGTTTCCTTGTGATTTCAGCTATGGCTGAAGCTACGTTGACCTTGTGATCATGGACACTGCAGTGTGAGTGTGAAAGTCTGCTGGATACGTCTGTGCAAGTTTCTAATAGCTGCAACCTTTACCAACTTCCCTGGTTCACACTCAGTGCAATCCACTCCTTCATTATCTGTGCCCTCAGGGCCTCTCTCTGATTCTAAATCTGTGGCCAGCAGGTTCTTAAAGAACCAGTAAGGGAAGAGATAGGGGGTACATAAACATCCCTTCCTTTTGTAGAAGGTAGGAAATAAGAATCTGGGAGAAAACAGCTGCATTTAGGGGATGAGAGATATACCTGCCATGGCTGAACTTCTCTACAGCTTCTTCCTATATATACAGTTGGAGATTGGCCTGTAAGAACAGATTGCTGCTCAGACTGTATTTGAGTCTTTTGTTCATACAATAATCAGTGTCCCTTCATTTGTGCCCATCACCGCTGTGTTGTTTTTGGATCCTTCAATTACCCTATTACTATTTGTTAAACAACTTATGGTTCATTTCTGTGAGCATTTGTCAGACTCGCGGGTACATTGAAGCAGTGGTTTCATTGCCAGCACAGTGTATCCTGCTACCAACTCTCCCTCCTCATGTACAAAAAACTGCAAATGCCCAGGTAGGATAGGGAGTCCCTTCCTTATAACTTGAGATACAAGAATGCTTCATGTGAATAAGGTGTCCATCTCTAGGTTACAGTTGAGAGCATGGTTGGTTTTGTTATTGTACTATATGGGAACAAAAACCAAATACATAGGAACAGGCTTGAAGTGTTGTTTCATTTGGAGCAAATGCTGTTGGCGGCAGGCAGGTTGTGATCTTCCTGCTGAAGAACAATTATGTTTTTCAGTGTTACCCAATTGAGCAGGATGCCAGTTCTACCTAAAGAAATTTGATCTTATAGGACAAGATTTGCTCTGTCTATGTTCCTTGTTTCTCCCCAAAAGACAAATATTTGTGACATTGAATTATCATCAAGTAACTCTTTGAGGCAGGAGAAAATAGCTGAGAATTCTTGGAAGAGAGAAGAACTGGAGATGAGTCAAGATTTGTAAGAGATAACATCAATATCCAAAACAAGTCAGACATACAGAATGAAGAGAGGTAAAAGCCACATGTCAGAATGTAGATTAATGGGAACAGGTCAATTTGAGTTATAAGAGCTAGTTGGAAACAATCTTAAGCTAAACAGCCAAGCTTTCAAAACTAATAAATAAGTCTCCCTGTCATTATTTCTGTGCTGTTGGTACCACAAAGGGAAGACCAACTATATTCAACTACATTACAAGACTGCCTTATTAATGAACACATTGGTTTACTAAAATTACTATCAACTATATTCTGCATTAACCTGATAATTATTCAATGTAGCCACTAAGAGGGATCAGGATGTAGTTGTATACTTTCTTTAGCATGATAAACCCTAAAATTTAGGAGAGCAGAATTAGAATGATCTGGTCCATTTATTTAATGTGCCAATTAATGGTAGAACTTTTGAGTTTTAGTGCCATGTATCTGAAAATCTGTAGAAGAAAGTGTGTAGTTACTGGACAGCATGCCACGATACTGAATACCATTTAAGTCTACCATGGTAGCATATATGAACACAGTCTTTCAAAGATGAAACATGGCCAAATTCCTAGTACCACATAACAGCTGCATAGGAATCTACTCTTTCTTGCATTGACATTGTTGTGGATTCCCACTGTTGTGACTTACTCTTCTATATGCAGAATTTCAAACCATTTTTCTTCCCAGTTTCTGCTCAGAAATTCACAAAGGGGATTATTCTTCTGCCCTGTGGTGCTTTGGGTATGTCCTAGATGGTCTGTAGGGATGCCACAGGGACAAGTCCAGAATCAAGATCCTGGCTGTTATTCATAAAATCTTGTATACTCATTATCTGTTTTGTAATTGATGAAGTTCCCTCCATCTTTAACACATGTAAATGCTATTTCTTATGTGACTGTATTTTTCACTGTTTTGAGTACACTTTCAGAAGTTTCTATTCTCATAAAACTCAATTATCTAGCCTTCATTTAAGTCTTAGCCTTAATACCCATTTTCAAATTTTGTATCCACAAAACATATTTAATCTGAAGCTGCAGTGCATTTTTGTTTAATATATATAATAGAACTTAACAAAATGTGTATCTTAGAACTTAAAACAAAATAAATATCATTAGTGTTTATTTATTTATTCATTTTACGTTCTAGCCACAGTTCTCCCCCACACCTTTCCTCCCAGCCCCCACCACCACTTTCCCTGAGTGTTTGACCTCCATCTACTCCTATTCCATCTCTACTTAGAAAGGTCAGGCCTCTCATGTATAATGACAAAACATGCATATTAAATTGTAGTGAAGTCTAAGTACTTTCCCTTGTTTTAAGACTGGGCAAAGTAACCCAGTATGAGGATTAGTTTCCCAAAGCCAATAAAGGAATCAGAGGCAGCCCATGACCTCACTGTTTGAAGTCATACAAGAAGACTAAACTATGCAATTGTCAGATATATACAGAGGGCCTAGGTCAGTCTCATCCAGTGTCCCTCATTGTCAGTTCAGTCTATGAGATTCTATGAGCCCAGATTAGTTGATTCTGTGGGTATTCTGGTGATTTCCTTGATTTATCTGGTTTCTACAATCTTTCCTTTCTCTCTTGAGCAACCTAATGTTTTATTGTTGGTCTCTGCATCTGCATCTGTTTTCATCAGTTGCTAGAGGAAGCCTCTCTGGTGACCACTGGGATAGTCACCAATCTAGGAGTATAACAGAATATCATTAAACATCATTATATTGAAATTTTTTCTCTAGCTGTAACTTTGGGCCATCCAACCTCTGGGTTTATGTTCCAGGCAGTGTAAGGGAGGGTTAACTCTCATGGTATAGATCTCATTCTGGAGCAGTCATTGGTTGAGCACTCCCCAAGTCTCTGTTCCATTCTACCTCAGCACATCCATAGACTGGACAAACGTTTAAGGTTATGTGGTTGGGTTGTTGTCCCAATCACTCCACTGGAGGTCTTTCCTGGTCATATGGGATGGCAAGTTCAGGCTTCATAATCCCCATTTCTAAGAGTCTTATCTTGGTTCATCCTTGTAGCTTTCTGGGAGTTTTACTTGCACCAAATTTTTCTCTGACCGTAAAAGCACACCCTTCTAGTCAGCTCATTCAGCGTTATGCCCCCCATCTGATCTCTCATATTCCTATCCCAACCTACCCCATTCCACACATGAAATTTCTTATATTTTCCCTCCCTTAGGTACCCCCCTTGGGATCTCCTTTATACCTAGCCTCTTAGTCTATGGATTTTACCTTTACTTTATAGCTAATATCTATACATATATAAGTAGGACCATATGTTGTTTGTCTTTCTAGGACTGGATCACCCCACTCAGGATTATTTTTATTCCAGTTCCATCCATATGCCTTCAAATTTCATGGTATCACTGTTTTTAATAGCTAAGTAATACTCCTTTGTGCAAATGTACTACATTTTCTTTATCCATTTTTCAGTTGAGGGACATTGTCTTAGTTAAGGTTTCTATTGCTGTGAAGAGTCATCATAACCATGGAAACTCTTATAAGAAAAACATTAAGTTGGGGTGGTTTGCTTGTAGTTTCAGAGGTTCAGTCTATTATCATTGGGGTGGAGAGCATGGCAACAAGCATGCAGACACAGTGCTACCTACACCTTTATCAGAAGACAACAGGAAAGTGGACTGAGTGTTACACTGAGCAAAGTTTGAGCAAAAGAGACCACAAACCTCACTCCCACAGTAACACACTTCCTCCAACAAGGCTATACCTACTTCAACAAAGCCATACCTCCTAATAATGTTAAACCCTTTGAGTGGCATTTTCTTTCAAACTGCCACAGATGCCTAGGTTGTTTCCAGACAATGACTGATTAAAAATAAAGCTGATTTGAACATACTTGCACAATTGTCCTCATGGTATGATTGAGCATACTTTGGGTATATGTCCAAGAGTGGTATAACTGAGTCTTGAGGTAGATTGATTCCCAATTTTATGAGAAATTGACGTATTTATTTCCTAAGTGCCTGTAAAAGTTTTCACTCCCACCAGCATTAGTTGAGTGTTCCCTTTGCTGCACATTCTCTCCAGCATGAATTGTCACTTGGGTTTCTGATTTTAGTCATTTTGACAGGTATAAGTTAGATTCTTAGTCATTTTGATTTGCATTTTCCCACTGGCCAAGGATGCTGAACAATTCTCTAAGAGTATTTCAGCCATTTGAAATCCTCCTGTTGATATTCCTCTGTTCAGGTCTGTACCCCGTTTTTAATAGACTATTAAAGCTTTTGATGTCTAGTTTCTTGAGTTCTTTTTATATTTGGAAAACAGCCCTTTGACGGATGTGGTGATGATGAAGAGTTTTAGCATGCTGTAGGCTGCTCTTTTGTACTATTGTTGGTGTCTTTTTTTCCTGACAGAAACTTTTCAGTTACATGAAGTCCCATGTATTAATTGTTGATCTCAATGTCTGTGCTCTTGGTGTCCTGTTAAGAAGTCATCTCCTAAGCTGATGTGTTCAAAGCCATTTCCTACTTTCTCTTCTATTATGTTCAATGTAATTAGATTTATATTAAAGTCTTTTATCCAATTAGACTTGAGTTTTGTGCAGGGTGATAGGGATCTATTTTGATTCTTCTACATAATTGAACTACTTTCTTTTTTCCATTGTTAATTTTGGCTTGTTTGCCAAAAATCAGGTGTCCATAGTTGTGTGGATTTATATCTGGGTCTTTAATTTGATTTCATTGATCTACTTGTCTGGTTTTATTTCAGTACCAAGTGGTTTTTATTACTATAGTTCAGTAGCACAATTTTCATTCAGGGATGGTGATACCTCAGGAAAATTTTTGTTGTTTTTGTTGTTGTACAAGATTGTTTTAGCTATCCTGGAATTTTTTTGGTTTTGTTTTTCCATATGAAGTCAAGTATCAGTCTTTCAAGATCAGTAAAAATTGCACTGGAATTTTTATGGGGATTGCATTGAATCTGTATATGGCTATTGGTAAGTTTCCATATTTACTATGTTAATCCTACCAATCCAAAAGCAAGGGGAATCTTTCCATCTCCTGATATCTTCTCCAATTTCTTCAGAGATTTGAAGTTTTTTTCATACAGGAGTTTCATTTGCTGAGTTAAGTTACACTATGATATTTTACATTTTATGTGGCTATTGTGAAGGGTTTCGTTTTCTGATTTCTGTCTCAGCCTGTTTATTCTTTGTATTTAAGAGGGCACTGACTTTTTTGAGATAATCCTGTATCCAGCCACTTCACTAAAGGTGTTTATCAGTAGTGGGAGTTCCTTGGTAGAATTTTTGGTATTGCTTATGTATATACCCATATCATCAGAGAATAATGATTCTTCAACTACCTCATTTCTAATTTGTATCACCTTGATTTCCTGTTATTGTCTTATCATTCTTGCTATAAATTTGAGTACTATACTGAATAGATGTGCAGAGAGTGGACAGCCTTATCTCTTTCCTGATTTTAGTAGAATGGGTTTGAGTTTCTCAGCACCACATGGATTATTCACTGAAACTGACCACACACTCAGCAAAAAGAAAATCTCAACAGATACCAAAAAATGGAATAACATCATATATCCTATCAGATCACCATAGATTAAAAGGGAATTTCAGCAACAAGAGAAATAACAGAAATCCTAAAACTTCATGGAAACAGAACAACTCTTTACATAATTTCCACTGGGTCAAGGGTGGAATAGAAAATTAAACACTTCCAAGAATTCAATGAAAATGAAAGCACAGAATATCAAAACTAATGGGACACAATGATAGTGGTGCCAAGAGAAAAGATCACAGCAGTAAGTGCCTTCATAAAGAATTTGGAGAAATCTCATATTAGTGACTTAACAGCACACCTGAAAGGTCTACAACAAAAAGAAGCAGATGAACCCAAAAGGAGTAGACAGCTGGAAATAATAAACAGACAGCTTAAATCAATAAAATAGAAACAAGAAGAGTACAAAGAATCAATAAAACAAAGAGTTGGTTCTTTGAGAAAATCAACAAGATAGTCAAATCCATATCCAAACTAACTAAAAGAGAGACAATATCCATATTAACAAGATCAGAAACAATAGAGAGGACATAGCAACAGACCCTAAGGAAATTAAAAGAATCAGTCATGCAGGTTTCAGTGAGGAGGACTAGGCAATCTATGGGTCCTTGGGTAGTAGATCATTATTTATCCCTGGCATACAAATGGACTTTGGGCGCCCATCCCACAACGAGAGATACTCTCTCAGCCTGGACTCTTGGGGGAGGGCCTAGGCCCTGCCCTGGATGAAATGACAGACTATGGATACCCGCCATGAGGGCCTCATCCTCCCTGGGGAAAGAAGTGGGGATTGGGGGAAGGGAAGATGGGGGAGTTGGTGGGAGGGTGTGGGAGGAGGAGAGGGAGAGGGAGAGGGACCTGGGATTGACATGTGAAAAAAACTTGTTTCTAATTTAAATTTAAAAATTAAAACAGACATTAAAAAAGAATCAGTATGTCATACTTCTAAAACCTGTATATCACAAAATTGGAAAATCTAAAAGAAATCTGCAAATGTCTCAGTAGATACCACTTTTCCCAAAGTTAAATCAAGATTGGATAGACAATATAAATGTACTTATATGCCTCAAGGATATAGAATCTGCCATTCATTAAAAATCTTACAGCCAATAAAAGCCCAGGGCCCAATGGTTATAGCTAAGAAATCTACAAGACCTTCAAAAATGTTTAATACAAATATACCTTAAATTATTACACAAAACAGAAACAGAAGGGACATTGCCAATTTGAGTTTTTGAGGCCACAGTCACCCTGATACTCAAACCACACAATGACTCAACAAAGAAAGAAAATTATAGACCAATATACCCCATGAATATTTATGCGAAAATACTCAGTCAAGTTCTCACAAGCTGAATTCAAGAACACATCAAAATGATCAAACACCATGATCTAGTGGGCTTCATCCCAGAGATTAGGGATGAGTTAGCATTTAAAATCTGTCAATGTAATCTGCCATATAAACAAACTGAAAGAAATACATCTTCATGATCATGTCATCAGATGCTGAAAAATCTAACAACCTTCCTGAAAAAGTCTTAGAGAGATCAGGGATACAAGGGATATAGCTAAACATAATAAAAGCAATACATAACAAGTCAATAGCCAATATAAAATTATATGGGGAGAAACTCCAAGTAATTTCACTAAAATTGGAAACAACATAAAGTTTTCAGTTCTCTCTATATCTATTCAGTATAATACTTGAAATAATTTTTAAAATGCAACAGGCATTAAACTTTCAATCTATCCAAAATTTAGAAATGAATAAGCATTCAGATTTTCCCCCTTTGTACCATGTTACAGACCAATTTTTCAGTTTAATTTTTTCCAGTAACAGAAAGATTTTTTTCCTCCAAAATCTTTCTTGACCACCACTGGCACTTTTTCCACTTTCTGGTAATTATGTTGAAGCCATTCCCACTACTTGATTCTTTTTAAGAGTTATTTTTAAAAATTATGTGTATGTTTGTGTTCCTGAACATGTGTGCACATGAGTGTGTCTGGGTATCTGAAGCAGCTAGAAGAGGGAATCTGATATACCAGTGCTGGAATTATAGGAGAGTCTGAGAGCTGTCTGGAACTAGTGCTGGAACCAAACTCACATGCTCAGCAGATACAGCAAGTACTGTTCACTGCTGAGACCCACTCTGACCTCAATTCTCTAACAGATTTTTCCTTAGAAATGACCATCAGTATAATCACTAGTTTTCTAGAGTAAAAGAAGAGTGTGCCTCTCAAACCAGGCACTGATTCTCTATTCTAAAGTAAGCTGTGTTACCCACTGCCTTAATTGTTAATTATATTAAGGAACAATTCATTTTCCACTTAGACTCCTGATTGGGCGATGTGACTTTCCAAATGGTCTCATTGGTGGCAGGAAGGGGACCAAGTAGTCACACAATAGAAGGCAGGACATGGTTGAATTGGAGAGTAACATGTTACAGCCTACATATAGTGGATATGCAAATGTACTAGAGCTCAACCATGCTATGAACTAGGCTTCATCTGTGAATCTCTGAAGAGCATGGTACTGAAATAATGAAAGGTGATAATGTATCCTCAATGAAAGAACCAAAGAGAAAAGACCCAGGATAGCCAAACCAACCCTGTAGAATACAGGAACTGCTGGAGGCATCACCATCCCTGACTTCAAGATCCATTATAGAGCTATGGTCCTGAAAACACAAAATAGACAGGTAGACCAATGGAATTGACAAAGAAGCTAAAACTATACATTGGAAAAAAGATAGCATCTTCAACAAATGCATAACTGGATATTGGCATATAGAAAATGGCAGATGTCTATCAACTTGCACAAAACTTAAATCCAAATGGATCAAACACCTCAACATAAATCCACCTACACTGAAACTATTAAAGGAGAAAGTAAAAGGTACCCTTGAACGAATTGGTACAGGAGACTGCTTCCTGAACATAACACCAGTAGCACAGACACTGAGATAGACAATTAATAAGTGGGGCCTCCTAAAACTGAGAAGCTTCTCTAAGGCAAAGGACACAGTCAACAAGACAAAAAGGCAGCCCACAGAATGGGAAAAGATATTCATTAACCCCCCATCTGATAGAGGGATGAATTTCAAATTTTACAAAGAACTCAAGAAACATGTCTCCAGAACATCAAATAATCAATTAAAAAGTGGGGTACAGAAGTAAATAGAGAATTCTCAATAGAAGAGTTTAAAATGGCTGAGAGACACTTGAGAAAGTGCTCAACACTTTGGTCAGAATGACTAAAATCAAAAACACCAATGACAATTTATGTTGGAGAGGATGTGGAGAGAGGGAAACACTCCTCCACTGCTGGTGGGAGTGTCAACTTGTACTGCCACTTTGGAAATTAGTATGGAGATATTCGTCAGGAAATTGGGAATCAATCTACCACAAGATCCAGCAATTCCATTCTTAGGCATATACCCAAAAGATGCACATTTGTACAATTAAGATATCTTTTCCACTATGTTCATAGCATCATTATTTGTAACAGCCAGAACCTAGAAGCAACCTAGATGCCCCTCAAATGAAGAGTGGATAGAGAAAACGTGGTACATTTACACAATGGAGTACTACTCAGCAGAAAAAAACCAATGGAACCTTGAAATTTGCCTGCAAATGGATAGCACTAGAAGAAAACATCCTGAGTGAGGTAACCCAGTCACACAAAGACAAGCATGGTGTGTACCCACTCATATATGGATTTTAGGCATGAAACAGGAGTGCTAGCCTATAATCTCACAGCCAGAGATTCTGGGAAACAGGCAGGACCCTAAGAGAGATATGCATGGTAACTCAGAGAAGGGGAATGGGACAGAATCTTCTGAGGGAATTGCAGCACGGTGGGGAAGAGGAAACAGGGAGAAAGAGAGGGGGTTAAGAGGAGGGGAGAGGAGGACATGGGGTAACAGGAAAGTTGAGTCCGGGAAAAATAGAGAAGGATGAGAGATATCATAATAGGAGGAGCCATTATAAGTTTGAAAAGAGATATGGTACTAGTGAGATGCCCAGAGGCCTACAAGGATGAAACCATCTGGCAATCTAACCAATAGTGGAGAGGCTACCTTAAATGCCCTTCCCTATAACATGATTGACAACTTCCTTGTGTGCCATCCTAGAGCCTTCATTCAGTGGCTGAAGGAAGCAGAGGCAGCCACCCACAGCAAATCACTGAACTGAACTCCTGGAAACCAGATGCAGAAAGGGAGGAGTAATGACCAAAGGGATTAAGACTTGGTGGGTGAAACCCATTAAAACAGCTGACTTGAACAAGGGGGAGCTCATGGACCCCGACTGATAGTTGAGAAGCCAGACCCCTTGAACGTGGGCGTCAGTGAGGAGGCCTCGGCATCTTTTGGGCACATGGGCAATGGATCAGCATTTATCCTTGTCTTCCAGATGGACTTTGGGAGCCCATTCCACATGGAGGGATGCTGTCTCTACCTGGACACATGGGGGAGGGCCTAGGCCTTGCCCTGGATGATATGAAAAACTTTGAGATCACCCATGAAAGGCCTCACCCTCCTTGGAGAGTGGAGTGGGGATTGGGGGAGGGGCTGGGGGAGGGTTGAATGGGAAGATCTGAGAGGGAGCTGGGATTGATATGTGAAGCAAGCATGTTTCTAATTTAACTTTTAAAACTGCTAGTGAATTAAAAAGAAAGAAAACCACAAATCCTGTTTTATTAAAGATTATATCTGTAAATCATAAAGAATTTTTATATTCACATCAGAAAGTGACCAAAATCATGGTGCATCACATTTGCACATGAATTGGATGACAGTGAGGAGGGAAACAGAAGTTTGAAAAGTAAAACTGAGTAAACTTTTGCATATCCTCTTCGTTATTCTACCAAAGGAATGAAAACAACAACTGATTGGGATAGATGGATTGCTCACTCATCCAATTTCTTCCTTACACATTTTCAGTTTTATATAAATTCCATTTTCTGTGTTATTAAACAATATAATATATTTCCCCTTTCTTACTTCTCCCATTTCTCTGATATAGATAATGAGCTTCTCATGGGAAGAGTGAGGAAAAGCATTAAGAGTAAATTGGGACAATAATGTAAAGAGTGAAATTCTTTTAGGTAAAACATGCAATTAATTATGTAAAAACATGTCTTCTGTGAAGAATAAGGAAACAGATCAGTTTTGGATCAGCATGGAGCAGGGAAAGGATGCCTTGGGGAAGAACTATCTGTGCTAATGGAGCAAAGGGATGAAGCTAAGATGATTCTACTGTTTGGTCAGCGATTTGAAAGCACTCTCACAGGGTATTATGCATGAGCAGTGGAACCCTGGCTTGGTTAATACTTTAGATCCAGTTTTATGACTACATAAAAAGTAGAAAATGATACTATGTGGGTATTCTAAAAAACGGAAAATGTAAAATAAAAACCTATAAAAATTGATTACTTGCAGATTGCTGACAAAGTGCTTGTAGTATGAGGGTTTGAAGGGCAGGTGATATTACTGCACTGCTGAAGGCTCTGGAGGAATAAAGCTGACAGTTTGGAATGGAACTCTTGTCTGAGATGGGCAACTGGAGAAGATATTGTAGTTTAGGTAGAAAAGACAGCAGAGATAGAGAGAAGGAGAAGATAGGAGCAGAGAAAGGAAGGGAACTTCCCTGCATTGCCCACTTGATAAAATGTGTGGGGAATTTTTTCAAAGAGATGTTCTGCAAAATTGTTTTAGCTTGGAGGGGTGGATTATTTTGAGTCAGCACTTTGAACTGCTCTATGCATTGAGAAACATGTTTGAGGTGGGCCATT
Organism: Mesocricetus auratus; assembly: GCF_017639785.1. NCBI lineage: Eukaryota > Metazoa > Chordata > Mammalia > Rodentia > Cricetidae > Mesocricetus > Mesocricetus auratus. The sequence goes on along the minus strand of NW_024429192.1, from coordinate 71,846,671 downwards.
TCTTCAGTCAGGCTCTCCTCAGAGGAGGTTAGTGTTTGCTGTTGGTATAGAGGAATGAAGATACACAGCTTCAGCATCGTGCACAAGCCCAGAAAATGGAAGTGGCTGCTGCCTGCCTCGGGAAGACATACTCACTCTCTCTAGTTCTAGATGTAGGAAGACCAGAGGGAGAAAGAAGACCTCCCCCCCCGCCCCGTTCACAAATCACACACCCTAGTTGTTAGGATGTTAGGAAACCTACACCACAAATACATATAGAAGAAGCAAGATCACAGAAAAGAACCTCTTTTGGGTGGTATCAACATAAATAACAGAAGGAAAAGTGTGACACCACCCACCAGGGCTCTACATACCTGCTCACTCAAATGATGCCTTGTGGATGAAAAGCAGCTTGCTTTGTTTATTTGATACGCTACAAACTCAAAAACCTTCTATACAGTTAGAACAAGCATTTTGAATAAAATCTGTGGAGTTTCACAATATGTTTTACACTTTTAATATCAAATACATTTTACATGCTTATCCACCATCCAAACCAGAATTTTCATGGATGAATTAGAATTTGAAAAGCATTTAGCCTTCTTACGTTTTTTCATTACTTGAGTCCACTGCCTGCATTTAGTCCTCTCACATATTCTAATATTTTTCTTTCTTTATTATCTCTTCTTCATGTTATACTACACTGATATCTGTGTTTGCTTATGTGCAGACATACATTATTGGCTAGATTAGATATATGAGAAAAGCATGAGGTTGTATGACTTTACCGCCCCTTTTTTTTATTTTTATTTTTTTTTGGGGCTAGGATTTTTTTTAAATTTTATTTTCCAGTTTAAATTTAGATAAGAAACGAGGTTGCTTCACAAGTCAGTTCCAGGTCCCTCTCCCATTCCCTCCCTTCCTCCCATGCCCTCCCCCCGACCCCCCCCCCGTTATCCCCTCATTTCCTCAGGGAGGGTGAGGCCCTCCATGGGGGTGTGCATAGTCTGTCATTTCATATAGGGCAGGGCCTAGACCCTTCCCCAAGAGTTCAGGGTGAGAGTGCACCTCACATTGTTCTATGGAGTCCACATATTTTCCTGCAAGTTTTTATACTCCAGTTTTTTTTAATTTGGACCTGAATAATGTTTGTTGTGTTTGTGTGTTTTGTAGCATGATAAATAAAAGATCCAGAAACAGATATTGTGGTTCAATCTTCAAGCTGAAGATCAGAGAAGCAAAGGAGCCAAGCCAGTGGATCTCAAACTCTACCTTTTATTCCTTTCTCTGCCCAGCTATCATTCCTGTTTCCATGAGTCAGAAAGGGAGGCTGGCCTCTGTGTGTGGTCTGCTACTGGACTAGGGTGGGACTGGGGAATTGTAGTGGAGAACAGTAAGGAAAAGAGTGATTACTCACATGATGTCTGGATAGTGTGACTAGAAAGTTCGAAGTAGGGAGTGTTTCAGGATATTGAGGGCTATATAAAAGGGACAGGGTGATGAAGGAAGAGTAAGTACTTAGAGGGTTTGGGTAGTCACCAGGGAATGGGGACCAGAGGGAAGGCAGGCCCCTACACGTGGTCTGCCGTAGGACTTTGGGCAAGCATTCTGAGTGCTTTGATTCTTATATATTTGGGGGAATTCCTTTTCTGGTCCTGTTCTTTTGCTGTTATCTATGCTTCTTCTCTCTTGATCTCTCTTGATAAGGAACCTCCTTTTTTAGGTTAGGAATTTTCTACAATTTGATTGAGAATATTTTCTGTTTCTCTGACCTCAATTTATTTTCCTATCTCTATTATGATTATTGTGTATTTAGTATTTTTCACAGTGTCTAGATTTCCTGTATGTTTTGCCTGATTATTTTATATTTAACATTTCTTTTGCCCAAGGTATCAATTTCTTTGACTTTGTCTTCAATGCCTAAGATTTTGTCTTCCATGTCTTCTTCTCAGATGTTGGGCTTTACCTCTAAGGTGCTTGTTTGACTCCCTTAAGCTTCCATTTTCAGTTTAAACTCAGTTTTAGATTTCTTTAGTGATTCTATTTCTTTATTAAATTCTATTTTCTTGTGCTCAATTGTTTTCATTATTTCACTCCACTGTTTTTGTTTTCACAGATTTCCTTAATGGTTTTTCTCATATCCTCTTTAAGATCCTTGGACTTATTCATAATACCAGTATTGAAATCCTTGTCCTTTGCTTAAACTATGGTTCTGGTGGAAGCCAGTTGTGTTTGTGGTTAATGATTGTGTTTTTGTGGTGGTGTCTAGGCATCTTGGAGGGGATGATTGTGATTCTAGGTGTTGATATCTCATCTTTTTTTGGTGGTTGTAACATTCCTTAATTTATGTTGCCCTCATGGTAAGGTCTGCTTCTGCAGGTAGCAGAGTGGAGTCGAGTTTGGCTAGGAAAAAAGTCTGAGAGAGACTTCAGGAAAGATTTAAGGGCATTCACTTTATACAAGAATTGAGGCCTGCAGGGAACAGGAATTGTGGTGGCAAGAAGGGATCCTTTTAAGTAGGATGCAGTAAGGCAAACAATTATCTGGAGAGACAAGGATGAAGGGATAATGGGAACCTGAATCTGATTCAAGAGCTGGAGTTTCCAGGGATGGAAATTGAATTGAGAACAGCGGTAACTTTAACATGTTGTTACCAGGCTTAGACTTAGAATGATGAGACCATGATGTAGGAAAGGAAGGACAGTGTGACCACCCGGGGTCCAGTGTATCAAGGTTTTCTAGATAATGGGACGTACAGAGAATGTAAAGAGGTGGGCTAGAAGGACTGATTCAGACGATACACAGGAAGAAGTAAATCTGTGTCTAATATTTGGTGGAGTTCCCAAGGAATGGAGGGAGGGTGGGAGGACCTGTCCCTGCAAGTAGGCTGCCAAATGGCCTGGGATGAAACCAAGAGGTTGTAATGGAAGATAAGAATGACAGTGGGAATCTCTTAATTGAATGCCAGCCTGGTGTTTCAGATAAGAAAATTTCTAAGTATCTTTGACTTACAGAAAACCTAGTGAGGATTGAAAATGACTGTATCCTCCTCAATATTCAGCAGACTCCTTCAGGTGTAGGGGCAGGATAGGAAGACAGCTTTGCAAGAAGTCTGCTACGGGCCTGTAAACATGACTGGAGAGACTGGAGGGGAGGATATGAAAGAGTGTTGATCATCTACCTGATTGCAGGTCCAGTGTTACTGATAGGGATCCGAGGTAGAGATTATTCCTTGGTAGTAGTGGCTGCCAAAAGCAATAGGAATGGACCAGAAGGTGGTGCTTAGGGGTTTCACAGGAAGAAGGGAATCTTGGTCTGCTGCAAGTTTTGTTGGAGAACACAGGGAATGTAGGTAGAGTGGAAGCAGGCCCCTGAAACCTGTCTGCTACAGATCCATAGGCAGAACTGGAAATTGTAATTCAGATCATGAAAAAGAGCAAAGATGATCCATCTGCTTCCCAGCCCAGGATCAGTAACTGATCCTATAATTATGGTGTTGTATTTGTCACCATATTGCTTTGCTGTCCTTACATGTCTCTTCAGCCTGAAATACTGATTCTTGTATATTCTTTAAGCTTGGTTTCTCTGATATAATTTTCTAGGCTGTCTATATATTTCTTTTTCCTTCAAATATGGTGAATAGTTTTGCTGTTTATATTTGTCAAGACTGGCCTTCAGCAGCTTTTAGGAACTATAATGACTTGCTCCAGACTCCTTTGGCTATCAAATTTTCCATTGAGGAATCAGCTGTCATTCTGGTCAGATTGTCTTCGTATGTGACTTTCACTCTTTCTCTTGTAGCTTCTAATGTGCTTTATTTGGTCTGTAAAATTAGAGATTTACCTATGATGTACAGTGGCAAATTTCTTCTCTGGCTTTGTCTATTTGATATTCTGTGTGCTTTTTATGTCTCTATGGGTGTGTCATTCCTTAACTTGGGTAGGTGCTTTGTTATGATCTTGTTTGTGTCATTGACTTGAAATTATTTTTCCTCATCTCTGAATATAATTCAAAGCTTTTGTCTTTTTATGGTATCCTAAATCTGCTCTGTATTTTTCTCCAGTGTTTAATTTATTTTACATTTCTTATTTATTTGGTCTAGATCCTTTACTGTATCTTCAAGTCCTGATATTCTTATGCTTGATTTACTCTAATTATCAGTTTTCTTTGATTTTCTAATTAGATTACTGTGTTTTTTCAATTCTGTATGCAATTTATCTTGAGTTCTTTTCAGGGTTTCTTTCTCTTTATATTCCATTCTTATGTCTTGGATTGTCTTCATCATTTCTATCAGTCAATGTTTGCAATTACTTGGGCATTGCTCAAGTTTTAATTCTTTTTAATTCCTTTTGTCTCAATTTAATTGATCAGTTTGTTTCTTCTTTAATATCCTTGAATCCTTTTATATAATTTATGGCTGTTCTTTTAATTTTGGTGTCCTTGGGTTCATCTAGGTAATTCTCCTTATATACCATTTCTGTGAGACTGGTGAGATTTGGAAAGAACATGCCCAATTTATCTTTGATGGTATTTACTTTTTACAATTAGATCTAGTCCTGTGGACCCCTTTGCTGGTTAAGCATTTAATGTATTAGATTGGTACAGAAAATATAGTGTATGGGTGGGTTGGGGCTAAAGGTAATGATTTGCATGGGTTGAATGAAGTCAGGTGGCTGGGTTGGTGTACAGAATGTGTTTCTTAGTCCCAGCCTATAGTGGAAGGGTAATTATGCCTAGATAGAAATGTAGGATGTAGCAGGCATGAGAGGGCCGTATATTTTTGGAAGATAGTCAGGTGCTACCTTGAAGTAGAGTAGAGATTTGTTTTCAGCACAAGTGTGCTTGTCCATACTTGTCAGGAACCCTGGATATAGGGTCCAGACTGGATATGGAGGCCTGTCGTGTTTGCTTGCAGAGATGGTCATGCAGACTCATGGTGTAGACCCTGAAAAATAATATGTGAGATATCTGCCTGGATGGAAAGCTTGAAGGCAACAAAGGATGAGTCCTGTGGTCTGTGCCAGGAAGTTCATGTCATGGTAGAGTTTGAGGAGCATGCAAGGTTGGACAGACTATGCAGCAACACTGAATATGGAATGCTTGGGAGGATAGGTGGAGGGGAGTGTCAGGAAGACTTGCAGATCTCAACCCTGGGAAAGGAATGACATACAAATTCTGCATGGATGAGGAGGTTGAATATGATATCTTACTTTTCTTGAGAAAGTCTATTTCTTTTTCTTTATTAATTTCTATTTTATATCTTGAATTGTTTTCCTTATTTCATTCAACTGCTTGTGTTTTGTAGGTCTCACTCTGGCAATACTTCACTTTCTGTTTGAATTATTTATTTATTTATTTATATTTCTGCTGCATGAGGGTTATGTGAGGTAAGGGTCAGTCTTGGAGAAACTCAGTGTTGATTTTCTATACACTAGGGTATCAAAAGTGGTTCCAGCTCAGGTATCATTGGTGAAACTTTTGCGCTCAGGAGAAGAAACTTTGCAAAGTTAAAGGAACCTTATATCCAGGAATTCATGAAGCTGAGGGAAGTAAGTCATACTTGTCCTCAGGCAGGAAGGATGGGAGGAGTAATTGAAGGCAAGAGTCTGTCAGAAGAGGAGTAATGATCAGGTTAGACCCTCTAACTTCAGGCCAAGATTCTGTGTCTAAGTAGCTCATAGGCCCCTGGAAAGAACCCATCATTATTATTCTGTTAAACAGACATAAAATGACTTATATTAACTTATTGTTATACCCCAAAATCAGTGAATTACTCAGCCCTTACCATAGAATCTTCCTTTTGAAGTATATTGCAATTAACACAGAGATGGTCAGTATGCAGATAATAAGAGATATTATAGGACTCAGTCATAAATGGATAGCTTTATCACAACTTTCCCTGGAGGCTCAGGGATCTTATCAGAAGAGGGGCTGAATATTTTTTAAAATGATTGAACTGCTATCAACCAAATTCTGATCCTCTTCAATAGTAGCAAGTACTGCTAAACTCCAAAGCATTTATCCAACAGCAACATTGCTGTTTGTTGATTTTCTATGAAGTTCTTGTTGTTGTTAGACAAGGCCTTAATTTGTAGCTTCTATCTGTCTAAGTAGACCAGAGACCTATTTGTCTTTATCTCCTGGGATCTTGGATTAAAGGCATGCACCACTGTGCCTAGTCTAACATTGCTTTTATAGCACAAATAGATGCTTATATATTTCAACAACAGCAAAAAATAATTTTTATAGAGAATTTCAATGAATTTCTGAGCTTTCAAATTTTTTAGCTCTTTAATTTTTAAAAATCATGTTTATTAATTCTTGGAGAATTTTATATATTTTATTATATTTATTTCTTCAATCAACTCTGCATGAGGCAGCAGCTTGGCAAGCTACGAGAAGTGCCTTGCTTCACACAGCAGGGTTCAAGACGCATCTTATGGAGGCACCTTGACACTGCATGATTTGGCCTCCTTCATTGAGTGTTGTACTTTGTTCAGGCTTCTCTATACCTCTGCCTTTCAAGTTTTCTTATTTTAAGTAAATAGTGGTACAGATCACATGTGTCCAGTGGACTCACAGTTTCCTGGATAGGCCAAGGTGCGTTCTATCCAGTGTGGCACAGTGTCCCTCAGTGCTATATTTTCTCTTATTTTATCTATACTGATATTTATACTGATATGGATTGCTACATATGAACATGAAGAGCAGTACATTGTCAGAATCAAAAGGAATAACATGAAAAAATATAGTATGTAATGTAATTATTTCCCATGTAATGAAAGTTAAGTTAATCTTAGAGATTTTATTATATAGGACCAATGAAATAAAACTGTAATTTGGATAAAGGAAGTAAAAAGAAAGAGGAGAAAACTTCTCAAAAATCTCTGATGTCTTTCCCATTTTCTTCTCAGGTTTGACTCTCACCATACAGCTGTATGTGAAATTAAGTCTGAGAAACCTTTGATCACTTTCACAATAGGAGAGGTGTCCAGTGTCTCCCGGAAAGCTGTCATGGGTCCCATAGGCAACACTTAGTCAATAACTGATGAAAGCAGAGGCAGACACCCACAGCTAAACACTGAGCTGAACTCAAGGAACCCAGTGACAGAGAGGAGGACTGATGAGCAAAGGGGTCAAGACGGGGCTTGTTTAACCCACAGAAACAACTGACCTGAAAAATGGGGAGCTCTTGAACCATATACTGATGGCTGGGAATCCAGCATCAGACTTATCCAGACCCCCTGAAAATGGGTGTCAGTGAGGAGGCCTAGGCAATCTATGGCCTTGGGTAGTAGATCAGTATTTATTTATCCCTGACACACAAATGGACTTTGGGTGCCCATCCCACAATGAGAGATGCTCTCTCAGCCTGGACTCTTGGGGGAGGGTCTAGGCCATGCCCTGGATGAAATGACAGACTATGGACACTCCCCATGGAGGGCTTCATCCTCCCTGGGGAAAGGAGTGGGGATTGTGGGAGGGGGGATGGAGGAGTTAGTGGGAGGGTATGGGAGGATGGGAGGGAGAGGGAGCTGGGATTGACATGTGAAGCAACCTTGTTTCTAATTTAAATTTAAAGAGAAAAATATTGACTGTGGGAAGGACATCTCCTTTGAAGGACAAAAAAAAACCCATGAGAATTTTGTGGAATCTTCTTGATGCCTTTTTCCCAGCATGAAGTATAGGATAACAGATCAAGGTTAGTACACCCTTATTAGTTGAATGATAATACATGGATTTTTCCAGTCTATGTTGGAAGACCACATGACAGGGACTACAGACAGCTCCAGCACCCCACTGAGGGCTAACAGAAGGGAAAAGCATTGTGAAGATGGATGAGGACAACAGAAATGGATACTGAGTTAGGATGCAGCCCTGTGTTCCACCACTAGGATTTCAGATGAACACCAAATGTGGCTTTTGAGTCTTGAAGGTTAATGTCTGGCCACAAGGGGGAGGCAGACTGACTTTTTCTCTATAAGCTCTGAACATTTAAGAGATCCAAATGTAGGAAGTGGGCATATTTGCATGGGAGGTTAGGTCCTGGCCAGATTAAAGCTAAGGAGATAAGAGACTTGGGATCATAGGCTTAATTAGTGTCTAAAGAAGAGCACTGGTCATATCCACCATGAACTGGACTCTTCTCATTATCCTTACTTTCTTGAAAGGTTAGTTGTCGGTAAAGGTCAAAATCTCCAGAGTGACCACTAATGCTCAGCATCAACCTTCCTCACACCATCCATTCCTCCAGGAATTATCCACCTTCTTCCTCAGTAGATATTTAACTCATACCTATGTTTCCAGGGTCTCTTTCTCAGCCTGTGCTGACTCAGCCACCATTTTCATCTTCTTCTTTGGGAAAATCAGTCACACTGACTTGCACACTGAGTGGAGGGTATGATTATAATGTCGACTGGTACCAGCAAAGCTCTCAGAAGACTGTCCAGTTTTTGATGCGAGTGGGCACTACTGGTAATGTAGTATCCAAGGGAAGGGAGACTCCTGATAGATTCTCAGGCTTTGGCTCTGGACTCGTTCGGTATCTGAGCATCCAAAATGTCCAAAATGATGATGAGAATGTCTATTATTGTGGATCAGATCATGGCAGTGGAAGCAACTATGTGTAACCACAGTGACACAGACAGTAAGGAAGTGAGACAAAAACTTGTTTAATATACCAAGTACTCTCTGATTTCCCCATTGTCTTGACTAAGAGTCTTCAGAGCTTCTTGATGTTACCTGATATTTTCTGTTCTCCAAATTAAATTAACATTTAATAATCCCATCTGCGTAAACACGTTTTCAGTATTGGTTAAAATACTTGGATTCATGTATAAACACATGTAGTTACTTCTAATCACCAATTTCCTGGAGTTTTACTGTACAGATTATAGACATTTTCCCATGTTAATTCATTGTGTAGTACCTGCTGTTATCTGTGGTGACTTTCCTCTATATTAATTGTGTTTGTGTGTGTGTGTGTGTGTGTGTGTCATATAGTGATGTGCATCATATAATTTCATAGAGGTTACCAAACTTGACCCTTAACCACCATATCATAGGTGCACAAATGGTCTTGGTGGATATTACTCATTTGACACCATCCATGTGCAAAGAGGAGTAAGTGACAAGGTTGGGTTGGCGTTCCACAGGCATGTATAATCTAGAAGTGTGAAATGGCTCCGAATTTTTCTAAGGTGACCCACTTTTCTACAAGGGAAATTTGATCATGCTCAGAAGAGAAACTTCTGATGTGATTTGTAATGCTTCTCTGACAGTAAGTACCGTAAGTACCTTGGTTTTAAACTCACTTGATTAAGGCACAATCATTCATAATGCCAGACCCAATTCAGAATGTATGTGTGTGTTACATGTATGAAAAAATGGTCAATATTATGACTCAGGTTACAGAGATTAATGTAGAAAATAAGGAAGAGAAAATGCCAATCCACCACATACTCAGTATCTACACCTCATGAATGAAGTAGAAGATAGAGTAAATCCTGAGTACAGAATGATAACTGATTCACAGATATGAATAGATTTAAGACAAAAATTTCAGCTTATAAGGTGATAAGTTAAATAAAAGGCATCACACAATCAGTGAATTCTATTATCTGACATTTCAATCACAGAATCTTCAAAAATTGTTGTGAGCCTGATGTACATTAAAGATGATCCTGCATTAAGAAATTAAAGGACATAAACCATCTAGTTTGAGAATATACTTGCCAATTGGATTTTTTCATAAAAAATTCATGATTAGTATTCTAGGTTTGTGAGAACATGAAATCTATCTGTCTCCTTCCATCTTAACCTAATGAATTCTGAGACTATATCTGTGTACCACATGTCTGTATATGAAAACTGAATTCATATAACATAGTAATAATAAGTTTAGTGGGAATGCTAGCATTTCCTTTTTGTCATTTTTATTTATTAATTTATTTTTTTACATTCCAATCCCATTTCCCCCTCCCTCATTTTCTCCCTTATCCACACTTCCCCATACCTCACCTCTCAATTGCTTCTTGGAGAGGGTAAGATCTCCCCTAGGAAGTCTAATAGGTCTGTTTTATCATCTTGTTGAAGCAGGACCACCCCTCTCATACCTAGACTGAATAAGGTATTTCTCCATAAAGAATGGTCCCCACTAAGTCAGTTTGTGCATTATAGTTAGATTTTGGACAAACTTTTAGTGACCATATATATTGCTCCAGCCACACCATTGTCCCCTATGTTCAATGAGTCTAGTTTATTCTGATGCAGGCTCCCCAGTTGTCAGACCAGAGTTAGTAATAATTCACTAACTTAAGTCAGCTGATTCTGTGGGTTTCCATATCATGATATTGAGTTCTTTGTTCATATTATCATTCCTCCCTCACATCGATTGTACTCTAGGAGCTTGACCAAATGGTTGTTTGTGGATTTCTGCATCTGCTTTCATCTGTTTCTGGAAGAGAGTACTAGCTTCTCTGGAGTTGTGGATTGTAGGCTGGGTATCTTTTGTTATATTTCTGGTATCTACTTATAAACGAGAACATACTATATTAGTCTTTCTGGGTCTGGATTACCACACAGGGTGTTATTTGCTAGTTCTGTTCATTTGAGTGCAAATTTTAGGCCTGAGTATCTTTTATTCCATTATGTAAAAGTACCATATTTTCTTTATCCATTCTTCTTTTGAGGGGCATCTAGTTGTTTCCAATAACCTACTATTATGAATAATGTTGCTATGAACATAGTTGAACAAATGTCCTTGTCCTTGTAATGTGAGTGTTCGTCCTTTTGGTATATGCCCAAAAATGGAATTGCAGTGTTTTGAGGTACATTGATTGCTAATTTTCAGATAAATAGCCATACTGGTTTCCATAGTTTCTGTATAAGTTTTCACTTCCACCAGTAATGGAGAAGTGTTCCCCTTATTCTATATCCTCCCCAGCATAAGCTGTCATCAGTGTTTTTTATCTTAGACATTCTGATTGGTGTAAAATGGTACCTCAGAATTGTTTTGATATGCATTTCTCTGATGACGAAGGATGTTGAGCAATTTTTAAGTGTCTTTCCACCATATGAGATTGTTCTGTTGAGAATTTTCTGTTTATATCTGTAACCGAAATTTTTCTTTTTTATTTAACTTTTTACACATGTTACTCTCAGTTCCCTCTCCATCCTCTCCTCCCCTGTCCCCCAATCATCCCAACCCCCTACCATACTCTCTCTATCCCCCCTCTGCTCCCCAGAGAGGGTAAGGACTTCCATTAGGGATTTTCAGAGTCTGTCATATCATCCTGGGCAGGGCCTAGGTCCTCCCCCATGTGTCCAGACTGAGAGAGTATCCCTCCATGTGGAATGGGCTCCCAGAATCTATTTGTATGCCAGGAATAAATACTGATCTACTCTTAAAGATCCCAGAGATTACCGAGGCCTCTTCTCTGATACCCAGGGGTGGGAGGGGTGTCTGGATCAGTCCCATGCTGGCCTTTCAGGCATCAGTCTGGGGTCCATGAATTCCCCCTTGTTTAGGTCAGCTGCCTCTGTGGGTTTTGCCAGCCTGGTCTTGATTAGTTTGCTCATCACTCCTCTTTGCAACTAGGAGTTCTAGGAGTTCAGTTAGGTTTTTAGCTGTGGGTGTCTGCCTCTGATTCCGTCAGCCATTAAATGAGGGTTCTAGGATGGCATATAAGGTATTCATCAATCTCATTTTCAGGGGAGGGCATGTAAGGTAGCCTTAATACCAGTTGTTGTCATTCTTGTAGATCTGTGAAGCTTATACTCGTGCCAGATCTCTCCTCCAACATATAATGGATCGCTCTATTATGTTATTTCTCATCCTTCTCTCATCTATTCTTACCCTGACTCAACCTTCCTGCTCCCCCATATCCTCTTCTCCCCTTCTCTTTCTCCCATCTCCACCTTCCCTCCTCTCCCCCCTGCTCCCAATCTAATTAGGAGATCTCATCCTATTTCCCTTCCCTGGATTATCATGCACATCTCTCTTCCTGCTTCCCAGACTCTCTGGAGGTGGGATTGTAGGCTGGCAATCCCCTGCTCCATGTCTAAAATCCATACATGAGTGAGTACATACGATGGCTGTCCTTTTGTGACTAGGTTACCTCACTCAGGATGGTTTCTTCTAGTGTCATCCATTTGCCTGCAAATTTCAAGATTCCATTGTTTTTCTCCTGAGTAGTACTCTATTGTGTAGGGTAACACATTTTCTCTATCCACTCTTCAGTTGAGGGGCATCTAGGTTGCTTCCAGGTTCTGGCTATTACAAATAATGTTGCTATGAACATAGTTGAGATGTCCTTATTGTATGAGTACACATCTTTTGGGTATATGCCTAAGAGTGGAATTGCTGGATCTTGTGGTAGACTGATTTCCAGATTCCCGAGGAATCTCCATAATGATCTCCAAGGTGGCTGCACAAGTTGGCAAACCCACCAGCAGTGGAGGGGTGTTCCCCTTTCTCCACATTCTCTTCAACATGTTTTTGATTTTAGCCATTCTGATGGGAGTGAGATGGTATCTCAGAGTTGTTTTCATTTACATTTCCCTGGTGGCTAAGGATGTTGAGAACTTTCTCAAGTGTCTCTCAGCCATTTTAGACTCCTATATTGCGAATTCTTCATTTAGTTCTTTACCCCACTTTTTAATTGGATCCCTTGGTGTTCTGGAGATTGCTTCTTGAGTTCTTTGTAAATTTTGGGGACCAGCCCTCTGTCAGATGTGGGGTTTCCCATTCTGTGGACTGTCATTTTGTCTTGTTTACAGTGTCCTTTAAATACCAGAATATTTCTTCACAGACCTTGAAAGAGCAATAATCAATTTTTATAGAAAAACAAAAGTCCCAGGATAGGCAAAACAACCTTACTCAACAAAGCAACATCTGGAGGCATCACCATCTATTATAGAGCTGTAGTCCTGAAAACAGTTTGGTATTGACACAAAAATAGACAGGTAGACCAATAGAATTGAATTGAACACCCTGATATTAGCCCATACATGAATGAACATCTGATCTTCAACAAAGAAGCTAAAAATATACGATGGAAAAAAGAAAGCATCTTTAACAAATGGTGCTGGAATAATTGGATGTTGGCATGTAGGAGAATGTGGATAGATCCATGTCTATCACCATGCACAAAACTTAAGTCCAAATGAATCAAAGACCTCAACATAAATCCAGCCACACTGAACCTCTTAGAAGAGAAAGTGGATGGTACCCTTGAATGAATTGGTACAGGTGAAAGCTTCCTGAACATAACACCAGTAGCACAGACAGTGAGATCAACAATTAATAAATGGGACCTCCTGAAACTGAGAAGCTTCTGTAAGGCAAAGGACATAGTCAGCAAGACAAAAAGGCAGCCCACAGAATGGGAAAAGATATTCACTAACCCCACATCTGACAGAGGGCTGATCTCCAAAATTTACAAAGAACTCAAGAAAGAAGTCTACAAAACTCCAAAGAATCTGATTAGAAAGTGGGCTACAGAACTAAATAAAGAATTCTCAATAGAGGAGTCTAAAATGGCTGAGAGGCACTTGAGAAAGTGCTCAACTTCTTTAGCCATCCAGGAAATGCAAATCAAAACAACTCTGAGATACCATCTCATTACTGTCAGAATGGCTAAAATCAAAAATGCCAATGACAATTTATGCTGGAGAGGTTGTGGTGAAAATTTGACTTTTTCCTTTCCGATTTGCATTCGTTTGATCTTCTTTTGTTGTTTTATTACTCTAAAAGATCTTCAAGTACAATATTGAAGAGATATGAAGAGAGTAGACATCCTTCTCTTGTTCCTGATTTTAGAGGCATGGCCTTGAGTTTCTCTCCATTTAGTTTGATGTTGGCTGTCGGTTTTCTGTATATTGCTTTTATTATATTTACATATGTTCCTGTTATCCCTGATCTCTCCAAGACCTTTATCATGAAGGGGTGTTAGATTTTGTTAAAGTCTTCTTCGACGTCTACTGAGATGATCATTTGGTTTTTCTTCAGTTTGTTTATATGATGGATTATCTTGATGGATTTTCATATGTTGAACCATTCCTGCATCCCTGGGATGAAACCTACTTGATCATGGTGGATGATTCTTCAGATGTGTTCTTGGATTTGATTTGCCAGTATTTTATTGAGTATTTTTGCATCAGTGTTTATGAGGGAGTTTTGTATATAATTCCCTATTTTGTTTGTGTCTCTGTGTGGTTTGTGTATTAAGGTAATTATAGCCTTGTAAAAAGAGTTTGACAGTGATCCTTCTGCTTCTATGGTGGAGCAATTTGAAGAGTATTGGTATTAGCTCTTCCTTGGATTTCTGGTAGAATTCTGCAGTAAATTCATCTGGACCTTGACTTTTGGTTTGAAGGCTTTTTATGGCTGCTTCTATTTCTTTAGATAAATTGTTTATCTGTTCTTGATTTTATTTTGGTTAGTGCTATCTATCCAGAAAATCGTCCATTTCCTTTAAATTTTCCAATTTAGTGGAGTACAGGTTTTCAAAGTATGACCTGATGATTCTTTGGATATTCCCAGTGTCTGTTGTTATATCCCTTTTTTCTTTTCTGATTTTGTTAATTAGCATATTCTCTCTGTCTTTTGGCTAGGTTGGAGAAATGTTTGTCTATCTTGTTGATTTTTTAATGAACCAACTCTTTCTTTCCTTGATTCTTTGTATTGTTTTCTTTGTTTCTACTTTATTGATTTCATCTCTCAATTTGACTATTTCCTGGCATCTACTCCTCCTGGGTGAGTTTGCTTCTTTTTGTTCTAGAGCTTTCTAGTGTTTTGTTAATTCTCTAGTGTGGGAAAATGTCCAGTTTTTTCAAGTGGGCACTTAGTACTATGAATTTTCCTCTTAGAACTGTTTTCAAAGTATCCCAAAGGTTTGGGTATTTTATGCCTTAATTTTAGTTGATTCTAGGAAGTCTTTGATTTCTGTCCTTATTTCTTCCTTTACCCAGGGGTGATGCAATTGAGCATTTTTCAATGTCCATGAGTATGAGAGGATTTTGTGATTTGTGTTGTTGTAGAATTCTAATTTTAAGCCATGGTGGTCCAACAAGATATGGGGTTATTCCATTATTTGTTATCTGTTGAGGTTTGCTTTATTGCCAAGTATGTGGTCCATTTTAGATAAGTTTCTATGTGGTGCTGAGAAAAAGGTATATTCTTTTTTGTTTGGAAGGAATGTTCTATAGATGTCTGTTAAACCCAATTGTGCCATAACTTCTGTTAGTTCCATTGTTTCTTTGTTAAGTCTCTGTCTGGTGGACCTGTCCACTGGTGAGAGTGGGGCGTTGAAGTCTCTCACTATAAGTGTGTGGGATTTAATGTGTACTTTAAGTTCTAGTAATGTTTTTTATGAATGTGGATTCCTTTGTATTTGGGGCATATATGATCAGATTTGAGATTTCTCCCTGATGGATTTTTCCTATGATGAATATGAAATGACCTTCTTCGAAGTCTATTTTGTTAGATATTAGGATAGCTACACCCTCTTGCTTCTTACATCCATTTGATGTGATTGGAAATTTTTTCCAAACTCTTAATCTTGAGGTAACATCTGTCTTTGAAATTGTGGTATGTTTCTTGTATGCAGCAAAAGGATGGATTCTGTCTTCATATCCACTCTGCTAGCCCATGTCTTTTTATAGATGAGTTATGATCATTGATATTCAGGGATATATAATGACCATCGATTGTTGATTTCTTTTGTTTGCTTTGGATCCATTTTTGGTGGTGGTTTTATGTGTGAGTTTTTCCCCTATTTGTGACTTCTGGTAAAGTATTATTATCTATTGCCCATGTTATTTTGAACTTTCTGTAGGGCTGGATTTGTAGATATATATTGCATAAATGTGGTTTTGATATGGAATATCTTGTTTTCTCTGTCTGTAGTGATTGAGAGTTTTGCTGGGAATAGTAGTATGGGCTGGAATCTGTGGTCTCTTAGTGTTTGTAGAACATCTATCCAGGACCTTCTGGCTTTCATAGTTTCCATAGAGAAGTCAGGTTTAATTCTGATAGGTTTGCCTTTATATGTTACTTGGCCTTTTTCTTTTGCTGCTTTTAATATTCATTCATTCTTTATTCTGTATGTTTGGTGTTTTGACTATTAGATGGTGAGGTTACTTATTTTTTTATTTTTGTCCAGTCTTTTTTGTGTTCTGTAAGCTTCTTGTACTTTTGCAGGCGTCTCTTTCTTCAGATTTGGAAAGTTTTCTTCTATGATTTTTTTTGTTTTTTTGAGACAGGGTTTCTCTGTATTGTTTTGGAGCCTGTCCTGGAATTCTCTCAGTAGACCAGGCTTGGTCTTGAACTCATAGAGATCCACCTGCCTCTGCCTCCTGAGTGCTGGGATTAAAGACGTGTGCCACCACTGCCCGGCACTTCTTCTATGATTTTGTTGAATATGTTTCTGCACCATTGAGCTAGGCTTCTTCGCCTTCTTTTACACCTATTATTCTTATATTTGGTGTTTTCACGGTGTCCTATATTTCCTGGATATTTTGTGTTAAGGGTTTGTTGAATCTAAGACTTTCTTTTGTCAATGAATCTATTTCCTCTTGTTTATCTTCAGTGCATGAGATTCTGTCTTCCGTCTCTTGTATTCTGTTAGTTATGCTTGCATCTGTAGTTCCTGCTTGTTTATTCAGCTTTTCTATTTTCAGCATTACCTCAGTTTGTGGTTTTTTTATTGACTCCTTTTCTGTTTTCAGGTCTTGAACTCTTTGAATTGTTTCCTTTATCTGTTTGATTGTTTTTTTCTTGGCTTTCCTTGCTTTCTTTAAGAGATTTGTTGATTTGTGTTTTCTTCCATTTCCTTAAGGGATTTTCTCATATCCTCTTTGAGGACCTCTATCTCTTTCATGAGGTTATTTTGAAGGTCATTCTTTTCTGTTTCATCTGTATTGGTATGCTCAGGTCTTGCTGGTGTAAAGTTTCTAGACTCTGGTGGTGTCATACTGGTTCTTCTGTTGTTGGCTGTGTTTTTATATTGCCATCTTCCTTTCAGTGGGAGCTCGTGGGGTCTCTTCCTCTCCTGGTGGGTTTGGTTCTAAGGATCTCTTCCACTGTGTTCAAGCAGGTCCAATACTCCAGTGGATCTCACTATGGGTGCCATGTGTCTGAGACACTCTCAAGCACAGGGCAGAGTCCAGAGGGTACTGAAGACTCAAGCTCAGGAAGGGCGCCAGAGGGGAATGAAGACTCAAGCACAGGGCAGGGTCTGGAGGGGGCTGAAGACTGAAGTACAGGGCAGGGGCTGGAGAGGACTGAAGACTGAGGTGTGCCCAGGCTCAGGGTGATTCTTCTGGGTGGGGAGGGTCCTCTCTAGGTGCAGAGAATGCCCAGGGAGATGGAAGCAGGGAGATGTCTGGAGTTGGGGACCAGAGAAGGGCCTCCACTCACCACAAGTTCTGGGCAGAGGTAGCTCTGTACTCCAAATTTTTAAATTGGATTATTTGGTGGCTCTGTGTAGAGTTTCTTGAGATCTTTGTATATTTTAGAGATCAGCCTTCTGTGAGATATGTGGTTGGTAATGATCTTTTCCCATTCTATAGCAACCTTTTTGCCTTGTTGACCATGTCCTTTGCTTTACAGACATTTTTCAATTTCAGAAGTTCCCATTTACTGTTTCTCTCAGTGTCTGTGCTGCTGGTATTCTATTTAGGGTGTGGTTTCCTATGCCTATGTATTCAAGAGTATTTCCCATTTTCTCTTCTAGGAGGTTCAGTGTGGACAGATTTATGTTGATATCTTTTGTCCATTTGGATTTGAATTTTGTGCAGTATGGATCTATTTGCATTCTTCTACATGTAGGCAGCCAGTTATTCCAGTGCCATTGTTGAATATGCTTTTTTTCATCCATTTTATATTTTTAGCTTCTTTGTCAAAAATTAGGTGTTCATAGGTGTGTGGATTTGTATCATTGTCTTTGATTTAATTTAATTGTGGTGTTTTTAAGTGGTAAAGTTAGTGCTTGAGGACTTTTTACCAGAATGTAAATAAATAAATAAAATAAAGAAATAGTGCCCCCAAGTTTTCCAGAGGGAATTCTCAGAGGATACATGACAGGTAATGATTAAAATTTTTGATTTTGTACCATTGCTTACTTATCCCCACACACTGTTACAACAGTTGCTTCTTCCCCTGGGGCAAATCCACAGCAGCATAGATTGCACAAGTCTACATCTGACTTTGCAACTGTGTGCAAAGCTGAGTTCCAGTTGGTAGTAGAGTTCCTTAAAAGGATACAATTTTTGCAATGCATATCTAGTCTTTTTGCACCAAGATTCCATCCCAATTTTATTTTTAAACAAGAAAGTAAGTTCAGAAGGAAATGCTACTAGTGGTTTAGTCAAATGATCTCCTTCCCTCTTACTTGGCCCTAAAAACAAGGTGTCTCTCCTGTCATTCCCTTCCTTGACCACATCTTCTTTCTCCTACTCCATCTTATACTCCTTTTCTCATGTCGCTCACACCCCCCAACCACCAAGAAAATGTATTCTATCTCCCTATTTCAGGAAGATCCATGTGCCCTACTAGTCCTACCAAATGTAACCTCTCTGGGTCTGTAGTCTGTAGCACCATGACTACCCTTTACTTAACAGCTAATATACACTTACAAGTAAGCACATACCATGTTTATCTTTCTGGATCTGGGTTATCTAACTCAAGATAACTTTTTCTAGTTCCATCCATTTCCCTCAAATTTTTGTGATACAAGTTTTTAAACAACTGAGTAATACTCCATTGTATAAATTCACTGCATTATTTTTATCTATTCTTCTGTTAAGGGGAATCCAGCTGGTTTCTAAATTTCTGGCTATTATGAGTAATCAGCAATTACCAGGGCTGACCTAGTATGTTTGTGGTGTTATAATGTGTCCTTTGAGTATAAGACTAAGAGTGGTTTACCTAGTTCTCTAGATAGATTTATATCTCAACAATCTGAGAAGTCACTACATTGGTTTACATGGTTTTTTGTTAAAGTTTTCACACCAATCAACAATGGGTGAATGTTTTCCATCTTCCACACCAGCATGAGCTGTCAGTTTTGTTATTGATCTTAGCCACAGTGACAGGTAGAATATGGAATCTGAAAGTAGTTTTGATATGTGTTTCCCTGATATTAGGTATGTTGAGTGCTTCTTTAAGTATTTCTGTATTAATAATTGTCTATTTAGACTTATGCCCCATTTAAATTGGATTATTTTGTTTGATATCTTGCATTTTTAGTTCTTTATATATTCAATATGTATCATTCAATATCTATACATTCAATATCTATCAGATGTGGAGTTGGTAAAAAAAAAACCTTTTCCATTTTGTAGGCTGCTGATTTTTCTGAATGACAGTATCCTTTGACTTTCAGAAACTTTTCAATATCTTCATGAGATCACATTTACTAATTGGTGATCTTAGTGCCTGTAGTCTCAGTATTTTGCTCCAAAAGCGTTCTCTTGTGTCAATGAAATAAAGGTATTCATTAATTTTATCAGGCTCAGTGTACCTGGTTTTATGTTGAGGTCTATTATCCATTTGGAATTGAGTTTTTATTATTTATTACACTGTTTAAAATTATAAACAAGCCTGCTTCACATGTCAATCCCAGCTCACTCTTCCTCTCCTCCTCCTACACCCCACACCAGCTCCCCTAGCCTCCCACACTATCTCCATTCCCTTCCCCAGAGTCTGTCATTTTGATCAGGGTAGGGCTTAGGCCCTCCCCCAAGAGTCCAGCCTGAGAGAGTATTCCTCTTTGTGGTATGGACACACAAAGTCCTTTTGTATGCCAGGGATAAATACTGATCTACTGCCCAGGGCCCCATAGATTGTCCAGGCCTCTTCACTGACACCTACATTCAGGGGGTCTGGATCAGTCCCATGCTGGGATCCCAGCAATTCCACTCTTAGGCATATGTCCAAAAGATGCACATTCATACAAGGAAGTCTATTCCACTATGTTCATAACAGCATTATTTGTAATAGCCAGAAACTGGAAGCAACCTAGATGCTCCTCAACTGAAGAGTGGATGGAGAAAATGTGGTGCATTTACACGATGGATTACTATTCTGTGGGGAAAAAATGGAATCTTGAAATTTGCAGGCAAATGGACAGCACTAGAAGAAACCATCCTGAGTGAGGTAACCAAGTCACAAAAAGACAAACATGGCATGTACACAGTCATATATGAATTTTAGAGTCTGGAAAACAGACAGAAGGGGAATGAGGCAACATCTCCTGAGCAGATTGGGAGCAGCGGGGGTGGAGTTGGGAGCAGTGGGAGCTGGGAAAAAGAGAGGGAGAGAAGAGGAGGAGAGAGGAGGTCATGGAGCAAGAAAGTTAAGTTGGGGGAAGAATAGGGGAGAGCAGGATGAGAAATGCCATAATAGAGGGAGTTATAATAGGTTTGAGGAGAGTTCTGGCACCAGTGAGTTTTCTAGTGATCTACAAGGATGACACCAACTGGCAAACTAAGCAATAGTGTAGAGTCTACCTGAAATGCTCATCCCTGATAATGAGTTTGATGACTACCTTATATGCCATCCTAGAACCTAGTGACTGATGGAAGCAGAGGCAAACACTGAACTGGAACTGAGTTTTGTTCAGGGTGATAAATATGAATCATTTTGCATTCTTCTACATGTAGACAGCCAGTTTTAGCAGTACCATTTTTGAAGATGCTGTCTTTTTTTTTTTGGTTTTACGAGACAGGGTTTCTCTGTTTTGGAGGTTGTCGGTCCAGCCTGGCCTTGAACTCACAGAGATCCGCCTGCCTCTGCCTCCCGAGTGCTGGGATTAAAGGCATGCGCCACCAACGCCCAACGAAGATGCTGTCTTTTATTCCATCATTTGTTTTCCAACTTATTATCAAAATCAGGTGTTTTAGGTATGTTGATTTAGGTCTTGGTCTTTGGTTTGGATTCCATTTATCAGTCTGTCTGTTTTTATTTGAAAACCTTGATGTTTTTATTACAATAGCTTTGTAGTACAACATGAAATTGGGATAGGCGAGGCCTCTAGGTGTTCTTTTTATAGTTCAGGATCATTTTAGCTATGCTTTTTTTGCTTTTCTATATGAAACTGAGAATTGTCTTTTCAAGATCTGTGAAGAACTGTGTTGGGATTTTGATGGGCATTGCATTGAATCTGTGCATTGCTTTGGAAAGGATGGCCATTATAACCATGTTAATCCTACTGATTCTTGAGCATGACAGTTCTCTCTATCCTCTTATATCCTCTTCATGTCCTTCTTCAGACATAGCACTGGCCATAGCTCAGGCCCATATGATGCCCTGGCTCCAGGTGTCAACACATATCAACAGAACATCAACACAGACCTGGATGGATGCATCAGGACCATAGACCTAATCATGGCCCATGGCAGAAGCCCAAGCCCAGATACAGCCATTGTGCTGGGTGGCAAGCAAGTCATGTACCTCATTCTGTTTCTCACTGCCTTCTCCTCTTCAGATCTTCCTCTTTCCCTAGCACATGAATCATTCTGCCTTTTTCCTCTCTCTCCCATGTTTCCATCACTCACTTATTCACCATAATGGTGTCCAACTGCCAGATGCCAGAGGTATAAAAATTGTGTTTGTCAACTGCAGCATGCCAGGCCTAGAAATGCCAAGTGGCTCATTTTCCTGGATTTCTTATGGGATTTATTCATTTCTTCAAACTGTGTGCTTTCCTGTATTTCTCTAAAGGGGTTGTCTACATCCTTCTAAAAGACATCTGACATATTGCTATAGTTTACTTAATGTGTTTTTGGTGTGTGTGTGTGTGTGTGTGTGTGTGTGTGTGTGTGTGTGTGTGTAAGAGAGAGAGAGAGAGACAGAGAGAGAGAGACAGAGAGAGAATTTGTGTGTGTGTGTGTGTGTGTGTGTGTGTGTGTTTCAGCTATATTGGGATACTCAGGATCTATTGTGGTAGGATAGATGGGCTCTGATGGATACATATTGTCCTGGCTGTTATTGTGTTCTTAATCTGTAGTTTAGGCATCTGGATTTGGGGTTTTTGGGTTGAAGTGATGATTTTTGTGTTTGTCTTTTCTGGGCGGGCATTTTGTACTTTCTTTTCCCTTTTAGATAATAGGAGAGTATTATGACTGTGCATTTCTTGGAAAGAAATTTTCTGTGATCCTGATAGATGTGACCACCCCTGGAGATGTCAGGTAAAATGTGATTTCAAGTATTGGAAGATGACACTTAGGAATTGGAATAGATGCTGAAGGGGTTTCCAAAATGGGGAGAATGTCTTTCTCAACCAGGATCTTATTGTTTAGTCTCCTTGGGTGTAAACAGTAAAATGACATCACCTCAGAAGGTCTGCTATATCCCTGGGGATGAGACTGGGTGATTGGAAATGGAGGAACAATAGGAGAGGGAGAAAATCTACAGTCCATCTACTTCCCTAGAAGTTGTGACATTTAGGTTTGCAGAAAGAGTGTTGCTAGAGATGGAGGCTGGGATAAAGGATTTAGTTGGGGGTATGAGGTTATGTGGGGAAAATCCTTATGGTCCACAGGAGATGTTGACAGAGGAGGAAGGCTGCAGCACATGTTTTGTTGCAGAGCTAGGTATGAGTTTGGGAGATTAATTTTGGAGACAGGAGGGAGTGGTGATGTCTGCAGTTAACTTACTCATTTCTCTGGCTGCTCAGCTGGTGGGTTCCTAGGCAATGCTTGCTGGTATTGGATTCTGGAATAATGGGATGAGTTATTGCAAAGGCAGGTTGTGTGCAAAGATTTTTGTGATCCATTGAGGATGGTATCAAAGAGGAAATGGAGTTCACAGCATGTGTTCTGTTGCAGAGTTGGGGATGAGACTGGGGGATTGGATCTGGAGGGAGCAGAAGAGCTAAAGATCTGTAGGTATCCTACCTGCTTCCCTGGCATCAGTCCATTATTATGTTTTAATCTTTGGTGATATTTAATATTTGCTCAATATTTATTAAGAAACTTGGTGCTAGTGAATTTTTCAACCACTTATATCTTTTTCTTTCTGCTTCCTTCTTAAATTGTTTTATGAATTCAGGGTTTTGGGAAGTGCTCTAATTTGTCTGCCAAGATTCCCATTGATACTACCAATATGCCCTTTTAGAGTACTCTACTGAAGAATCAAGTACAGAGAGGCCATAGATTGCTGAGGAACATGAGAAAGAATTCATAACATAACTTCCTATGTTCTTGGAAGTGTTTGTGTGTAAGAAATCCCTGCCATGAAGGCATTATTTAAATTTGGAGAGAATTCTGATTATTGTTCCCACCAAGAAACAAACAACCCCAGAAGACAGAAATTTGAGACAGTACAGGAAGCTTTCCCAATGTAGAAACCTACTTCTGTCCTTGGTCAAGATGTAGGCAGTAGTCAGGTCCCAGTGATATTTGTCAGGATCATTTATCATGTGGACACAAACATGATGCACATAGGCCTGGGCAGTTTGAACTGTTGTGGAGCAGCTACTTAGGAATAGGGAATCTCTCACATGAGAATTTAAAGACCTTAACTCAAAATTTAACATGCTAGGAAGCATGGATCTCTTTAGATACCCAGGTCAAAATGATACCTAGACTTTAGATGGTATACAACATGATTCCTTTGGCCAGGAAAAGAGGACAAATTTTCATGAAAACCAAGAACTAATCTCATTATTCCAGAAACTGACAAAAATATTGAAGGAATACACACACATGTTTCTTTCAGAATAAGCTGAAGATCTGTACCAATGGCCTGGATGTCACTCTTTTTTCTTGTTCATTATCAGATCAAGAGGGTTCCTCACACTCTGATTCTGAAATGGATAGTTTTATTGATATATAACACATACAAAAGTTAAATCAGGATCATCTAAACAATTTAAAGTCCTGTAACACAGTGAACTAGAAGTTGCAAATAAAAGTCTACAAACTGAAAAAGTCCAAGACCAGATGGTTTTAGTGCAATTCTATGAAATGTTTAAAGAAAAGCGAATGCCAATACTCCTCAAATTATTCCACATAATTGAAATAGAATAAAACATTGCCTATTTGTTTTATGGTGTCAAAATTACCCTGATAATCCATACACATAAAGACCTAACAAAGAAAAAGAATTATAGACAAATTTCCCTCATTAACACAGATGCAAAAATTCACAATAAAATATTAGCAAATTGAGTCCAAGAATAGAATCCCCTATTTTCCAAATAGACTTCATCCAAGAGATACAGGGTTAAATCAATACATGAAAATCTAAAAGCATAATCCACCATATAAACAAACATAAGGAAAAAAATGATCATCACATTCAATGCAGAAAGGGCTTTTGACAAAAATAACATCCTCTCATCATAAAAGACTTGGAGGAATACAAGGTGCATACGTCAATATAATAAATGCAGGTAGTGCAAGGGCATAGCCATTATCAACTCAATTGGAGAAAACTATCAGAAATTCTACTAAATTAGGAACAAGAGAAAGGTATGCATTCTCTCTAATCTATTCAATATAGTACTTAAAGTCTTAGCTAGAAAAAGAAGAAAACCAAAGGAGATTAAGTGAATAAAATGATAAGAAATAAGCCCAATTATCTTTATTTTCAGATGGTACCATAGTATATCTAAGTGACTCTAGTAATTACACCATGGAACTCTTACAGTTGATAGACACTTTAAGCAATGTAATTGGATAGAAAATTAATTCACAAAATCAAGAGTCATTCTTTAGGCAAAGACAAATGGACTGACAAGGATATTAGGGAGACAACACTTTAGCAATAGCCTAAATGACTTAAAATTTTGGAGTAGCCCTAGCCAAGTAAGTGAAATAATTGAATGATAAAATTTTAAGACAAGGAAAAGAAAATTGAAGACGATATCAGAAGATGGAAAGGTCTCCCGTGTTCATGGATTGGTAGGGTTAATATGGTAAAAATGGCCATTCTGTCCAAAGAAATCTACATATTCAATGAAACCTCCATCTAAATTCTAACATATTTGTGCACAGATCTTGAAAGGACAATTTTAAGCTACACATGGAAAAGCAAAAGACTGAGGATGGCTAAAATAACTCCAAATAATAAAAGAATGACCGCATTTTTCACCTCCTATGTCAATTTATACTAAAAAGAAATGGTAATAAAAACAGTATGATATTGGCACAAAAAAGACACATTAACCAATGGAATGGATTTGAAGCCCCAAATATAAATTTACACAATTATAGATGCCTGAGTTTTTTTAAATAAACAACCCAGTAAAGCACACTGAAAAAGAAATAGCATCTTCAGTAAATTGTGCTGGTCAAGCTAGGTAGCTGCATGTAGAAGAGTGCAGATTCATACTTATCACTCTGCACCAAACTCAGCCTCAAATGGATCAAAGACCTCAAGAACGACAACAACAACAACAGGTGTACTGCATCCAATAGAAGAGTAAGTGGGGAATGATTTTTAAGTTCTTGGCACAGGAAAAGACTTTCTGAACAGAACCTTGGCAGCATAGGTGCTAAGAATACTAAATAATAAGTAGGACCTCATGAAACTGAAATGCTTCTGTATAACAAAGGTTACTATCATATGGACAATGTGGCAATGTGTAGAATGAGAAAAGCTTTTACCAACTCCACATCGAAAACAGAGCCTATAGGCAAAACTCTGAACACCAAGGAAACAAATATCCCATTAATAAACAGAATTCTCAAGAGAAGAATTTCAGATGGCTGAGAAGCACTTACAGAAATAGTCAATATCCTTAGTAATCATGAAACTTAAAATCAACACTACTTTTACATTTTAGTTTACACCAATCATAATTTCCAAAATTGATGAAATAAATGACATTTCATATTGGTGAGGATGTGGAGAAAGGGGAACACTCATCCATTGCTGGTGGGGATGAAAACAGCCATTGCACATATCATTGTGACTTTCCCCAGTTAGATTGGTATATACCTTAAGATCTAGCTATGCCTGTATATACCCAAAGAGTGTGTCATCATACCATAGAGACACTTGCTCAACCATGTTAATCACTGCTTTACTCATAACAGCCTGTAGTTGGAAACAACTTAGGTGTCCCATAACAGATGAATTGATAAAGAAAGTGTGGTACATTTAAACATGGGACTGTTACTCAGCTACTAATAAAATTATATCATGCAATTTGTAGACTAAAAAAAAAAGAAAAATATCATCCTGAATAAAGTAACAGATCCAGAAAGACAAATGTCTTTGCTTATATGTGGATATTAGCTGTTGAGTCAATAATAGCCAATCTACAATCTTTGTAGTCACAGGGGTTACATAGATAGCAAAGGACTAGGGATATGGGCACATATATCTCCCTAGGAAAGTGATAGAATAGATAGCTATAGATCATTGGGATGGGGGCAGCTGTGTACCTGAGTAAAGTAGGAGACAAAGGGAGTTTCTGAAGCCACTGAAATAACATTAATCATTACTGGATCACAGTCCTTTGGTGACAGAAAGCACAGAAAGGGAAAGCTCTTTTCTGAACTAAGAGCTCTTTATACCATATGTACTTCATCACACCCACATTTCCAGGCTTTCCACTAATACCCACTTCTTATTGGCCTCTAGTACTTTTAAATGAAATATGTGTTGTGACTCACAGTACTAAAATTGCCATTTTCCTAAGTCAGTATAATTCCTAACTGTACTCTAAATACTTATCCATATACCCACAAATAAGAGCTATTCCCAGTCTTCATAAAAGCAGCTACTTTTGCAGCAGAAGGAGACAATTACAACAAGCCACAACTGGTCCAAATGCAGACAATAACTGACCATGGGTTTCCCAGCTCAAATTGATATATATGTAAGGAAACCCCTGCACTTACAGTTCAGGAAACATCACAGAAGATGGGATGGAAAGGTTGTAAGAGATGTAGAAGTCTGCTGTGAGATTGTGCCTTCTACCTATGACAGGGAAGCTACAGCCATAAAATCTAAACAATATGATTGTGTAAACAGAAACTGTACAATTACCTTATCAGTTGACAAACCATTGTAGATTTTGGAAATATCATGAGTCCTCAATACTAGATGAAGAACTAAAAACCAATTAACAACTGCTGAAAGAGAATTAGAAGAATCACACACACACACACACACACACACACACAGAGAGAGAGAGAGAGACAGACAGACAGAGACAGAGACAGAGAAATAGAGAGACAGAGACAGAGAACTAACATTTCCCAGGGATGAATGCCCTGGCTGAATACCCCATACCAGGTGATCATCTCCAGAAACATACATGAAGGCAACACTGAACAGACTAAGTAGGCTGTATTTATGGGTTTATCATTACATGTATTTGTAATAATAATGTTTAAAACCAGGAGGTTGTGAGTTTGGAGGTAGAAGACATGGGAGGGTGAAATTAGGTAATTATATACTAATTAAATAAAACAAGCTCAATCACATATGGTTGTGGGGAATTTGAAGAAGAGCATGATTTAGCAGAATAGTAGTAGGTACTTCCCTTAACCTATGAGCTGTCTAGTTACAGGTTCTTGGCCTAATACTATCCTCAGGTCTGGATTTCATTTGTGGAAAGGATCAATAACAAAGGGGTTATTTATTCTCATGAATTCATGACACATTGGGATAGTGGAGATGTCTAGTTAGTCCAGTCTATACTATAGATCTCAGAGTTCACAGATGGTTAAGACTGAGCCTTTTTTCTTTTCTCTGGTAACAGCCATAATACCTCCAAGCACCATGTATGCTACCGGGTAGGAATAAGCATTCCAGGTGAGTGGCAGTTGAATGTCTTCATATTTCATTCCTCAGTTATTTTGTGTCTCTAATGTCTCATAGAAGCATTTTTACCCTGTTCAAAGACAACCCATTTTACATATTTATGCATAAGCTTCTATAGTAGTAGGTTTCCATGTGCCTGTTTCAAAATGCCTTTACTGTTATGTATCCTTCTCTGTTTTATCCTCTATACTTCGTTTCTATTTAGCCATCCCTTGTCTATTATTCCCCTTCAATCTTTTTTCTACTTTTTTATTTAATACTTTACAACATTTTATATAGCAATCTCCTTCCTTCCCTCTCCCTCCCATCCTCCCATGTCCCCTACCTACCCCTCTACCTAATCCCACCCACTCCCCAAGGATGATGAGGCCTTTAATAGGGGATCATCAAAGTTTGATGAACAAAGGAGTCAAGACCCTGCTGGAGAAAACTACAGAATCAGCTGACTCAATCTAGCGAGAGCACATGGACCCCAGTTGTAAGACTGGGGAACTAGTATTGGGCCAAACCAAACCCTCTGAATGTGGGAGCCAGTTAGAAGGCCTGGGCAGTCTATGGGTTCTCTAAGAGTGGAACCAGTGTTTATTCCTAGTGCACAATTGGACTTTGGGAGCCCATTCTCTATGCCTATTTACTCCAGGTATACATAGTAGGATCTAGGCCCTTTAATCTTTTCTATCACTGAGTTTCATCATGCCTCCTTTGAAATTCTCTATTATAGTTCTTTATTAATTTCCAGACCTATATGGATTTTCCACATAAACATGCATATCTGATTCAAAGCTAACATTTACAGATGAAACATGGGTCTTAGTTGGTGTATGTATTACTGTTAATAGACACCATGATTCATATATGGATTTTAGACATGAAAACATGGAACTGACCCAGACTCCCTGAATGTGAGTGTCAGTGAGGAGGTCTAGATAATCTTTGGGGCCTTGGGTAGTATTTATCCCTAGCATACAAATGGACTTTGTTTGCCCATCTCACAATGAGGGATGCTCTCTCAGCCTGGACTCTTGGGGGAGGTACTTGGCCCTGCCCTGGATGAAATGATAGACTCTGGAGATCCACCATGGAGGGCCTCACCCTCCCTGGGGATTGGAGTGGAGATTGGATGGGGGACTGGGGGACCTGGTGGGGAAGGCAGGGGAGGAGGGGAGGGAGAATGAGCTGGGACTGACATGTGAAACAAGCTTGTTTCTAACTTAAATGAAAAAATTAGTTAAAAATAGACATTATGACTACAGAAATACTTATAAAAAGAAGAAAACATTTAATTGGGGTGGCTTACAGTTTCAGAAGTTCAGTCCCTTATCATGGCAGGACATGGCAATATTCAGGCAGACATGATGCTGTAGAAGGAACTGAGTTCATTTCTTCATCTGCAGACAACAGGATGTTAACTGAAACACTGGCATTGATTGAGCAAAGGAGACCTCAAGAATCTACCCTTAGAGTGAAACAATTTCTCTCACAAGGCCACACCTACTCCAACAAAGCCACACCTCTTAATACTGGCACAGCTTATGGGGGCCTACTGCATTCAAACTATCACAACATGCCTCATTTATCTATCTGGCTCTCTGTTTCTTGACTCAAGCTGATTGTTCTCAAACTTCCATTCCTAAGTAATTAAGGATCTAAATATGAAGTGAGAAATATATAATCTAGGGTGCTTAATGTCTTCCTAAACATTATATAAGGAAACCCTGGAGACTTGGATTTGTTCCTGGTAGGAGCTAATGGAAAAGATGGGCTCACTCTTCTCAAGCCTATTATTTGTTAGGCTTGTTCTTTCCTCTTTGCAGGCTACTTAGAACCCTAATTATCAGTGTGGAGCATAAAGAGTAACAGGAGTGTACTAGCAAAGTTATCTACTTGGGAACTGTAAAATTTAACCTTTTCTCTGTACCAGTTATGTGGAATATAAGCATGGAATGTGCTTTAACATAGTCTCAAATAATCCATTTGTCCTGTGATCTAGGAAGGTTTGGTGCCTCTATTGGAGGAGGTAGTCTCCTTCAACTTCACCATCTTCAGACATCCTATCTTCTACTGTAACTGGTGAGAATGGAGTTCACATTCTTTCTGATATTTGCCACCCTCAACAACAACAACAACATCAAAAGGAACCAATACTTCAGAAAAAGTAGTATCTCTTGGAGCATCTGAATAGAAATGAAGGTCTAGTTGTACAGAATGCACTGTGTTTTGTTCAGAGTCCATAGGGCTAGTGATTATAAGAGTCCAAGTTATTTTAGGAAGGGCAGAACCTTGAGCGCTGGCACCTGCACAGAATCGATGTCTTCTCCAGCCACTAGAGGGCACTGCTTAGTGTTGCCAGGCTTTCAACTGATTTTTCCTTTCCCAGCAGCATTTCCTGTGTATTAAAGAGTTAGCAAGCTTTTTTTTTCTCAGATGGGGCCTAAGCTACTGTCGAAGGAGGGACTTTCACAGCCTCCTGGACAGGGCACATTTGCATAGTAATGATCTTCTCTGAGGACAGGGACAGATAAGAAGTGACTGTCTCTCAGTATGTTGTGTGGCTGCAGGAGAACTTTCAGGTGTCTCCATCATGACCTGGTTTCCAGTTCTCCTCACTTTGCTCACTTATTGCACAGGTGGCTGTTTACATGGGAATATGAGAGCGTGAACGGGAGAAATGATAGTCTCTCCCGAGACTCCTAGAAACTGGCTTTGTCCAGCCCTCACTAATACTCTATTTTGTTCCATCATCCCAGGATCTTGGGCTGAAGTTGTGTTCACCCAGCCCCAATCTGTGTCTGGATCACTGGGAAAGCAGATCACCATATCCTGCACCCGCAGCAGTGGAAACATTGGAAGCAACTATGTATACTGGTATCAGCAGCATTCATCGAACAAACCCCGTCTGCTCATCTACAAACACGATCAAAGACCCTCTAGCATTCCAGACAGGTTCTCTGGCTCCAAGGACAGCTCTTCCAACTCTGGCATTTTAACTATCTCTGGGTTGCAGCCTGAGGATGAAGCTGACTACTACTGCCTGTCTGGTTATAATAACTATTTCACACAGAGTTCTCTACTTATGGGGAACTGAGACAAAAACTCTTTAGAGCATCACCATCCTGTGTTACCTTCAACCTTGAAAAATATGAGCCTTTTGTCTTGTTTTGGAAATTTCTGTTCAATAGTCCCTTTACTCCCTAAAATATAACTTACTTCCTGCCTCTCTCTCTCTCTCTCTCTCTCTCTCTCTCTCCCTCCCTCCCTCCCTCCCTCCCTCCCTCCCTCCCTCCCTCCCTCTCTCTCTCTCTCTCTCTCTCTCTCTCTCTCTCTCTCTCTCCCTCTCTCCCTCTCTTTCCCTCTCTGCCTTCCCACACAATGCTGGGCCAAGGACTAGTGATATTTTTCTCCACAAACTACATTTTGAATTTATTTTTCTCCATTTGCTCTTTTTCACTGTAGCCCATTGTAAGAGTAGTCACTATTTTTTAAATTTTTATATTTTTTATTTAACTTTTTCCTCTCAGTTCCCTTTTCCTCCCCTACTTTCTCAGCCCCCCATTCCTCCCAACCCCCCATCCCACTCCAGCCCCCTTCTGCTCCCCAGGAAGGGTAAGGCCTTCCATGAGGGATTTTCAGAGTCTGTCACATAATTCTGGTCAGGGCCTAGGTCCTCCCCCATGTGTCCAGGCTGAGAGAGCATGCTTCCATGAGGAATGGCCTCCGAGAGACCATTTGTATGCCAGGAATAGTTATCTTCTCTCCAAGGTCCCATAAATTGTGGAGGCCTCTTCTTTGACACCCAGGTTTGGGGCAGGGTATGTGTGTGTCGGGGGGGAGGTGTCTGGATCAGTCCCTTGCTGGTCTCTCAGTCATCAGTCTGGGGTCCATGGGTTCCCCCTTGTTTAGATCAGCTGCCTCTGTGGGTTTCTATTAATCAGACAACAGAGACCACTTAGATTTTGTTAAAATATTCATGGCTAATAAAATCAGTCAGAAACTAATCAATTTAGCCTCAGGTACGTTCTGATCACCAAAGTCAAAACAGGTACATTCTTTGTCAAAATGCTACAAGGTAACTCTAATCCAGTTGCTAATTTGTTTCCATTGGAAGCTCTTTGATCTCAATCTGGGCCTCCGTCGTCCACTTTGCTCAGCACTACTATTTCCAGGTTCCCACTAGGATGGCCCATAAAATCCTTACCTATAGTGTTCAACTTCATTCCACTGCCTAGTTGAATATCCCCACATCTTCTATATTTCTCTGTACCTCACGACAATCCAACCTAGCACAGCAATATGTCAGTTTCTGGTACCAACTTCTATTTTAGTAATGTTTTTATTGTCATAACAAAACACCATAAGGAAGTGAATTCACAGAAAGAAACATTTACCTGGGGATTGCTTACAGTTCCAGAGGATGAGTCCATGACCATTGTCGCTGGGAGCATGACCGCAGGCAGGCAGGTGGGCACAAAGCTAGAGCAGTGAGTTTGAGTAAGATTTCTTAAACAAAATCTATAAGAGGGAAAAAATGAGGCAGGGAGGAGGAAACCAAGTTAACATGAAATGGTAAGGGTTTTAGAAACTTCAGATTCCAGCCTTAGCAAAACACTTTCTCCACATCTTCTAATCCTTCCCAAACAATCCTACCAAATGGAGATCAAATATTTAAATATGTGTGTCTGTGGGGACATCATCAAACCTCTACAGTAATAGTTAATTCAGAGATTTATAATTGTTCACATTGATGAGATTATGTGATGGTGGATTCTCAGCTCTACATTGGACATTTGCAACACTCCATACCTTAAGAAACCAGGAGCAATGAGGAAGAAGGAAAGAAAGAATTTTAAAAAGCAAAGGATGAGGATAGGTGCTGTGAAAGTTTGCCTCTTGGTGTTGAAATCAAGAGGTCACATCACTGTGGTTATCTGCATGAGGCCACCATAAGAGCAAGCCAGTTAAAAATTCCAGAATGGAGTAAGCAAAGATCCTGAGGTGTCACATCTACCTGAGTAGCTAAGGCTGCTGAAGGCTCATTTTTTTTCAAGAGCAGTGTGTGACCTTTGGTTGCAGTTGGTTCACCATTGCTAAATAGATGGCACCCCTACTGTGCTTGTGGGAATTAATTGGACATGAAATTGGGAGGAGTGTGGAGGATATTTTGGGGGAAGTGTGAGGGAGTTAGAGTGAGGAAGTAAGTAATAGAAATGTGTAAGATACTTTGTATAAAAGTGTGACATTTAAAAGAAAAAGACCAAAAAGGAAACTAAAAGGGCTGAGAATATAGCTCATTGGTAGAGCTCTTACCTGGGACATATAAGATTTTTGTTCGACCACAAGTATCACAAATATATATGAACATAGTAAAAAATGGAGAAATACTAAACTAGCAGAAACAAACATTATAAGAGAGAGCGTGTCGAGTCTTTTCAAAGTTTTTAGCTCTCAGAAATGTAATTATCAACATTTCTCTAATGTCAGTCAACTCAGGGTATATTTGAATTAAATAGATCCATTTCTTGTTTCACTGTGATCATTAAAATTGCTAATTCAGTACTAGGGACTTACTAGTACTGAAAATGTTTGATCAGATAGGGAAAATAATGACCTAAGTACTCTGGCGGCCAATGATATGTGGCAGTGATGGGGGTTGTTATATTCCTGAAAAACTAGAAGTCTCCTCAAATGTTCAGGACAATATTCAGTTATAGGAAAAAAGAAACTATCCTTAAGTTTTTATCATTGCTTGAAATTGCATATCTTGACTTATTGAGTCAAAATTGTATCCTAAAACAGAGCCTTTTAAGAGATTCTGAGAAATACACTGCTTCTATGCACTCATGTGATCTTTATCTAATAATTATTGTTGTGGAGTTCAAGACCACTGACAAAAACAATCAGACTTAACTTGAATTTAGAAAGATTAAAAAGTTCATTTACAGCAAACTTGTGCAACAGTCTCCTTGCTAATCTGAGAGCTGCTGCAAAAAGAAAACCAGAGGATGGAGATTTTAATGGGATTTAAACACAATTGTCCCTATTCTGGGATTTTCTACATTATCATTTTTGCTTGTTTATGTGTGTCTGTTTGCATTTTCTAAGCAAGCATCAGTTAAATGAGAGTACAGAAACATAATGAGCAGCCAGTTAATATTTTAGGATATCAATTACACAATAAGAGATGGGGGGCATTTTTTGGAAATGAGACAGGGCTTTCAGGTCAGTTGTCTTTTTAAATTGCTGTCAAGACTTAACTGCTGATAGGACTGACCTGGTTCTAGTCCAAATATCCTGTGGTTAATAGCCTTAGGATAAGTATAAGATCCTGCTGACTCCATGATTTATATGTGACAACGTAGTTGTTAGGATCTAGTTTTCAGCCATTACAGTTACTTGAGGAACTACCTCACTCTCCATGTAATATCAAAAAATGGAGCTTACAGACACCAGGACAGTGATTAATCCTTTCATATGAGTTTTAGAATTCTGGGGAAGGTACAAAGAGTCAGAGTTTCCAGGAACCTATCTTTTAGAAATTAGAATGGGTGTCTAGCACAAAATGGAATAATCCATTGCATTATCAAAACTCATATTTGTATTGTGAGTTTAAAATATCAGAGATATCAATAATAGCATCCCAAAACTTCAGTCAAATAATTTTACAAAGATCATTCCACCTTCTACCTCTCATCATGATACAATAATTTTCTTTGGTTCCAGCTCTCATTTCATGAATAAACATTATAGAACCAAATTTATTCAATTACTGTTTTCAGATATTGGTCATTTGCCAATAAATATACTACAGTGTGTGTCATCAGAGAATTGATGTTTAAATGCACATTATATCCACACACAGAAAACTCAGCAATGCAGAAATGTGTACACAAACACCAAAATATATAGTAATAGACACATTCAACCACATATATTGGTTGTCACACACATATACATTTAATTTAACAATATGTACACACACATAGACAAATCCCACAAGGTCAGATTTCTTGAGTATTTAGGCCAGAGGGAGGTGCACAGAGAAAACAAGTGTGGCAAATGAAGTTGGCAGCAATTATCAAAGAGTGACCCTAGGTAGGATGAAGTGCAAAAGTTCAGTATGATGTGATGAGAGACAAATTCTGGGTTTCTGCATCTAGTGATGCGCCAAAAAGGAATGCACAGAAAAAGACAAGTAGACATATATCAATGCTATGCCAATGGATTAGTAAGAATGGTCACCCTACCAAGAGCAATGTACAGATTTAATGTAATTCCCATCAAAATTCCAACATAATTCTATATAGACTTTGCAGGGACAATTCTGAACTTCATATGGTAAAACAGAATACCAATTATAGCTAAAACTATATTAACAACATCAAAAACTCCTGGAATTATCACCATACCCGATTTCAACCTGTATTACAAGCTATAGTAATAAAAATCACATTATTTGAATAACGAAGACCCTTTGGTTACTGAAATTTAATTGAAGACAGAGAGAGAAAGAGAGAATGCTTGGAAAGGTATCAACAAATAGCTAAAATGGAATTATGGCTTCAAGAGATCATTAGATAATGCCATCCAGCTCAATATCCTGTCTATGTTCCAGTGATCATTCATAAGTTCATTGAAGAAAGTGAAAAACATATCAGAAGACAGAAAGCTCTCAGTCTCTCCATGTGTAGGTGTCTCTGTGTGTAAGTGTTTCTGTATATGTTTGTCTATCTGTGTGTGCTTGTGTCTTTGTGTATACATACATTCATTTAGTATATGCATATGTGGAAGTACCCTGAAAACACTCCCTGTTTGTTCCTCAGACATACTCATTTTGGTTTTTAGAGACGGTGTCTCATATCTATATCAAGGTCTCAAGTATTCAGTTAGGTTATCTGGCTGGACTTGGACCTCAGAAAGAAACATGTCTCTTTTCCAGTGTTGAACTTCCAAACATATGTCACCAGAGGGTGTTTCTAAAGAGATGGCAAATGGATGTCAAGTGCTCATGATTGCCTACATATCACTCTGCAGACAAGGCCCTTGTAAGCTTTCTTTGCTTCTCTCCCCACTTTTACCCAAGTTTATCTGCTTCTTCTTGTGTCTCCCACTTTTCTGGGACTGCTGGATACCTAAAGCAGGGATACCTGAACTGCATTACCCCCTCTGGTATCTGCTGTTCTATTGACATGTAAATAGTTTTCTCTGGGGTTGGCAGCTTTATATGCCTGGAGTTCTCCTTTTCAGTTGTACTTCTCAGAAAATTCCTGGTTTTGTTCCCACCAATCAAATCTCTGCAGCTTTGTGACCCTAAATGCATTTCTTTAGCTTATTCCTACGCTACTCATTAATCTTGTTAAGAAGCCAATGCCCAGGTTCCAATGTCATTTCACAGCATGTGTGTCTATTTGAGCCATTTATTTGGTTATAAAAGCCAATAACCAATGATTTGTGGATCACTGGCAGGTGTAAACTGTTGCCTGGTGATATAATTCTGCCACTATAACTTCTTGCATAAATGCAAGAGTTGGCCCTGGTTCAGAGCTGGTAAGAACACTAAAGAGAAGAAGACTTTTGCATCAACAGTTCATACCCTGCTTAAACCCCATTTCAGTCATGACTACAAGAACAGTAGAGTCCTTCACACCTAAGCACTGTGTTAATCTTTCTTCCAGACCTCTACTCTATGTCTCAAGGAAGGAAGGTGGCTCTACTCCTGCAACCCCAAAAATCCAAAGATAGAATGCTTGCAGGCCTGGACTGAAATGAAGGGGATGTAGTCCTCGTCCTGGAAATGGTAAGTAAGGAGCTGTCTGCCCTGTTTTCTGAGAACTTCCTTAAGTCAGTGATTGTCAGGTAGATGGAGACCAAACCCGTGTTTATTCCAATATTCATGGAATGAAGGCATAGTGAAGATGTGGGAAGGTGTGAGACAGAAGGATCCTAGCTTGCTTGGATCAGTCCTTGACCCAGCAGTACAATCCCAAAGGTAGAGCCAACTAAGCTCACTGGAAAATGGATTGATCCATAGTCTCTAGGAGGAGACCAGCAAACAAGTTGAGTCATACTGAGCCATGGCAGTCTATAGTTCCCCACACTTCCCTCCATCCCTGCCACCCAGAAGTACCCAACCCACCTTTACCATATGATGTGGTCAGAGATGTGGCAACTCAGTCCTCAGAACATACTTATCAGATGCTGCCCAGTACACATCTGGAAGAATGAGAAGAGAGCCACAATCAGATTTAGCAAGTCCACCAGGATCCTGTGAAAACAAATGCAAATGTGGTGCTTAGTGAACTTTGCAAGCAGCAGGAGGCACCTGCTCCAGGAGTTCAGTCAGTTGGTCCACTGCCCTGAAAATCCATATAGGGGTGGGGCATTTTCAGAGAGGTCCTGAAGCAGGCTTATCTGAAGGAAGTATGAGCTCAAAGCCCTGACACTCACCTTCTCACTTGAAGACATCAGGGTCAATGGTGGCGCCAGTAACTTGATATAGTTCCTTTGCCTTGGTGTCTAGCACCATCTTCTCCTAGAGAACCAGTTTCTGCTTTGTCTCTGCCTGCAGTCCTGTTGATGTCCTGAGTCAAGCACCACCATCAGCTGCTGCAATCCTACAGACTGAAAAAGGATTATCACATCAACTGGTCGGTTTCCATACATGGTCCTTGTGGTTCTCAGCCAGCAATTCCAGGGCAAGAAAGGGAAGATGAAAATGATTTAACTGTAATGTAATCTCACAAAAGAGAAAGATTAGAAAATATTTAAGTATGTAGCTATTAAAATGTCTTCATCTTTTCACTATCATGATGATGATCATTTCAACCAAGGGTAATAATGTGTCACCCTAATAGTATTTACAAGGAATAAATTGGTAATCATTTCACTTTTTCCTTCCAGACTGATGACCATATGAGATAAATATGGTTGACCCCATGCATGGACACCAGAGTAGTTCTCATTGGTACATCATGCACACTCCACCAACTTGCCACAAAAATGATGTTACAGTCACTATATCTGATGTTCAAGCTAATCTTTACAACTGCCTTTTCCTTCTCAGACTAGCAGGAAGCAGGTGCATAATAACAGCACATCACTGCAGCAGAAATGGTGAGTGAAATGTCAGCCACCAGTAGAAAAAACAAACATCATTCTCATTGACAGAATTAAGGATATCTTATTAAAGATGAATTCACCAGTGCATAGATGCTATGAAAGGTGATGCATGAAATGTTAGAGGGGCTTATTTACCTCAAAAAATCACAGACAGAAAAAAGCAAACAAGCAAAAAATGTCACTCTGACTCAGCTTCATCAGTTCCACTTCTCTGTTTCTCCTCTAGAATGAGTTTATGATATCTTTTCTTAGAGCTACCAATTGCCAAGAGCTCCTGGGATAGAGTTAGAACTTAATGCCCAGTTCCCCTTTCCATGTTAGTACCTTGTCTGGCTTAAACTTGCCTATGGTTTGTGTATGCCACCACAAATGTGTGTATTCAAAACTATCACTGTTTGCTGTGTCCAGACAGTGATAGTCATTTGCTACTTATAGCTTCATTCCTTTCCTCCCTCCTTCCTTCCTTCCTTCCTTCCTTCCTTCCTTCCTTCCTTCCTTCCTTCCATCTTTCTTTCTTTCTTTCTTTCTTTCTTTCTTTCTTTCTTTCTTTCTTTCTCTTTCTACTCTTTCTTCAGCAACAATCCCTGAATCTTGCTGGGAGAATGTTTAGTATTGATGTTTATTTAGGAATGAGCATTCTTCACTCATTTCCTGTACCTTGGCTAGTTGTGACTGTCTGTGTTAGTTGTTATCTCTTGCTATAGATTCATTTGTGATGGTAGCAAAAAGTAATTTGGAGTTAGTTTCATGCTATATCTAGTTAGGAGAACAATGGTAATGGGCTCTTGTCTAGCATCTATAACTTGCATAACCATAAATTTTGACTTGATAATAGTGCCAGATATAGGTTTCAACTTACTGTGTCTTAGGATTTATGCTGCTATGCTTAAAAATAATGACCAAAAGCAATTTGATGAGTAAAGAGTCTATTTCACTTACACTTCAATTCACAGTCCTTCATTTAGTGATGACATGCCAGGAACTCAAGGCAGGAACCTGAGAGCAAGGATTAAAGCAGAAACTATAGAGAAACACTGCTTACCAATCTCTTATCCATGACTTTCTCAGCCTTCTTTCTTACATAACTTAGGACAACTTGCATGGGAATGGCACTTCTCACAGTAAGCTGGGCCCTCCCACATCAGTTATTAACCAATAAATTTCCCTACAGCTTTGCCTATGACAATGTCATAAAAGTATTTTCTCTGTTGAGGCTCCTATTTCCTAAATGACACTACTTTGTGTCAAGTTGGTATAAAAGTAAGCAACACAATGACACAGATATATCAGTTCTATAACTGTTTTCTATTATAACTATAAGAAAAATTCATTTTTGATCCTTTTGTTTCAGCCTTCAAATCCCACAGACACTCCCTAGGTACATACCTACCATGGTGTCCAGGGAAGATGGTAGTGATCTTCAGATATTTAATTTCCCATTCCTACTCTACAATTCCCCAGTCTCATCCTCACCTATGTAGCAGACTTCATTCCTTGGCATGCCTTTCTTGGTGTTTCATCTCTTTGTCTCAGCCTCCAGCTCTCATTGGCATTCACTGGGAGCGAGCAGGCCATGCTATCCAGGGAAGCAGAATCCACTCCTTGCAGGATCTCAGACTCATTCCCTACCACATTATCCAAAGCCACAATACTCTCCTAAAATGAGAGAGGGTAACAGAAGCCAAGAAACAAAATACTTAACCAACAAACATAATACCAGGTATCAGCATCTAGAATTACAATCAGCCCAAATCTAAATGCCTAGATGTTATTAAAAAACACAATAAATAAAAGGCATGGCAACATATCACCCCTAAACTACAGTGACCCTACTATACTAGGCCTATGGTGGCAATAGAGCTGAAGTAAAAGGCAAGCACTTCAAAATAGCTGTATGAATATGTCAGTGGTTCATAATAAGAAAATAAGTAAATCTATTAAATAAATCTATGAAAATACAAAAAGTGAAATTAAAAGTTAGAAAGTGTTCAAGACTTGCAATTAGAATCAATAAAGAAAAACCAAACTGAGGGATAATTGAAAATTAAAAACTAGGAACTAGAGAAGGAACCTCATATGCAAAGCTCACCAACAGAATACAAGAGAAGGACTAGAAAACCTCAGTTTCATTGTAGTCAGCACAATGGAAAAATATACGTGAGTTAAAGATAATGTTGAATTTTTTAAAAATCCTGAGGCAAAAACATCCAGGGTATGTGAGACGCTATGCAAAGAACAAATTTATGGGTGGTGAAATCAGAAAAAGAAAAGGGATTCAGGTGAAAGGCACAGAAAATATTATCAATGAAATCATAAAAGAAGTTATCCTCAAACTAAAAAAGGAGGTATAAGAAGCTTACAGACCACCAAATAGACTGGGACATAGAAAAACTCCCCTCAGAACATCATAATCAAAACACTAAAAGCACCGAATAAAGAAAGAATAATAAAAGCTGCAAGGAAAACAGATGAAATAATACATATATGGCAGTCTTATTAGAATAACCTTTGAGTTTTCATTGGGGATTCTAAAAGCCATAAGGGACTGGAAAGATGTTCTTCCAACTCTAAGAGACCACCAATATAAGTTCAGACTATTAAAAACAGCAACATATTCAACCACAACAGATAGAGATAATAAAAAATTCCATGATAAAACCAAATTTAACCAATTTATCAACAAATATAGCCCTACAGGAGGTCTTAGAAGAAAAACTTCAAGTTGAAGAGACTTCCAACACCCTCTGCAAAAATCTCCACAGGGAATATTAATATCAGTCCAGAAAATTTAAAATGTGAGAATAAATCTGTACAACAGCAATATATCAGGAATAAACAAACCCAGAACATTGATATTACTTTCTTTTTTGTTAATGCTATCAATTCCCATTAAAAGTGCACAGACTAACATAATGGATATGAAAACAGGATTTGTTCTTTTGCCAAATCAAAGAAGCATACCTCAACATCAAGGATAGATATCCCCTCTGGGTAAAGTGTTTAAAAACAGATATTCCAAGCAACCAGAGCTAAGAAGAAAGTCAATGTAGCCATTTTATTATCAGGCAAAATAAACTTCAAATGAAAACTAGCAGAAGGGTTAGGGAAATATGCTACATACTTATTAAAGCAAAATTCCACCAAGAGGACATTGCAATTCTTACTATCTATGCTGTAAACACAGGGACACCCAAGTTCACAAATGATGCCCTATTTCATTTTAAATCACATATCAACCCCCACACAGTGAAACAGTGAAACACCACTGTTGTCAATAAGACACTCTTGCCAATATACAGGATAGCCAGGCAAAACTAGACAGAGAATTGTTGGAGCTCACTAATGTCATAAACCAGCTGGATCTAATGGATATTGCAGAACACTTTCCTAACACAAAAGACTATGCCTTATCAGAAATTCATAGAATGTCTCCAAGATGGCCCAGATAGTTGGACATAAAACAAATGTCAATTGATCCAGTAAAACTGAGATTGCACTCTGCACCCTATCTGACCACCATGGATGAAAGCTGGATAACAAGAACTACAGAAGTTTAAAAACTTACTACTCAATGAAAAGTGAGTTCACACAGAAACTAAGGAAATTAAAAACTTTCCAGAATTGAATAAAAATGAAAGTACAGCATAACCTAACTTATAGAACACAATGAAGGTAGTTCTATGATGCAAGTTCCTAGCACTCAGTGCCTATATTTAAAAAAATGGAGTGTTCTCATATTTGCAGCTTAATAAGTTAAGATTTAGGACAAACAGGAAAAATTACACTCAAAAAAGAGTAAATGACAAGAAATACTCAAATCTGTGGCTGAAACCAATGAAATGGAAACAAACAAAAACATTACAAGGAGTCAATGAAACAGAGATTTCATTCTTTGAGAAAATTAAAAAGACTTATAAACCCTTAGTGGAAATAACTAAAAGATGGGAAGGAAAGGTCCGAATTAACAAAATTACAGATGAAAAGGAGATATTAAATCAGACACCAAGAAAATCCAGAGAATCACAATGACATACTTTAAAAATCTGCATTCCTTCATATTGAAAAATCTAAAGGAAATGGACAATTTTCTTGATACAGACTATCTACCAACGCTGTATCAAGATCAGATAAATAATTTAAACAGACCTTCACCCCCTACTTAAATATAAGATGCAAATAAAAATCTACTAACAAAAAAGACCAAAGCTTTTTATCACAGAATTCTACCAGACTTTCACAGAAGAGTTAATGTCAATGCTGCTCAATTTATTTCACAGTATAGAAACAGAAAGAACATGGAACACTTAATTTCCAATATCAGTTTGGCCACTCTCTCTATGACTATTCAATAAAGTACCATACATCATCTCTAGTACAAAAAGATAGCTGAAGGATATCAAGGGGATACAAATAGGAAGAGACAATATAAAATTATCATTATTTGCAAGTGATATGACAGTATACATACTTATTTTAAAATTCTATCAGGAAACTCCTACAGTTGATACACACTTTTTACGATGTAGCAGGATGCAAATTAACAAAGTAAGCCAACATCTGTAGCCCTCATTTATACAAATGAAAAATGGACTAAGATAGCCATACTTTTCACAATAGACATAAATGATACCATATATCTTGGGGGTAATTATAACTAATCAAGTGAAGGACTTGTATGATACAAATTTTAAGACATTTTAGAAAGAATTGAAGAATATATCAGAAAATGAATCTATCTCTCATGTTCATGGATCAGCAGAAGTAACATAGGGGAAAAGGTTATCCTATCAAAATGATACTACATGTTCAATTCAATCTCCATCAAAATCCCAGTACAATTCTCCACAGAACTTGAAAGGATAACTTTCAACTTCTTATAGAAACACACACTCACAAATCACAGGATAGGTAAAACACTCCTGGATGATAAAAGTTCTGTTGCAATGTATCACCATTCTTGATCTCAAATTTTACTATCAACTTTAGTAATAAAAAACATATTATTGGCACAAGGCAGAAATATTAATCAATGGAACCAAACAGAAGACCCAGACAAAAGTCCACATGCGTATGGATACCCAATCTGATATTTTTACTAAGAAGTGAGAAATACACACTGGAAAAGAGGACATCATCCTCAAAAATGGTAGTGGTCAAACTGGATGTCTGAATGTAGAAATGCAAAAAAGATCTGCAATTATCACCTGGAACAAAACTGTACTCCAAATGAATCAATGGAGTCAAAATAAGGCCAGATACACTGTATTTGATAGAAGAGAAAGTGGATAATGTATTTTCAGTCATTGACACAGGAAAAGACTTAGCATGGGTGCTAAGAAGAACATTTAATAAATGAGAGCTCATGTAACTGAAAAGCTTCTATACAGCCAAGAACACCATCATCCAGACAAATTGACAGGCTATCGAATATGAAAAGATTTTCACTAATTTCATATCTGAAAGAAAGAAATTAGAAAGGATGGAAGGAAGGAAGGAAGGAAGGAAGGAAGGAAGAAAGGAAGAAAGAAAGAAACTTGTCTGATAAGTGCTGGTTTTGTTTTAAATATTTTGATGTAAAAGTTGAGAGAAAATACATTTGAC
The DNA here is from genome assembly GCF_017639785.1 of Mesocricetus auratus. NCBI lineage: Eukaryota > Metazoa > Chordata > Mammalia > Rodentia > Cricetidae > Mesocricetus > Mesocricetus auratus. Next base: position 71,803,191 of record NW_024429192.1, on the reverse strand, counting down.
ATTTTTGGAGGGGCAAGGTTAATGTTGGAGAATGGGAAAACCTTTTTTGTTAGTATGAGAACCATGCTTGTTTTTCATGTATAAATAAAGATACCAGAAGCTATTTAGGGCCAGCCACTTGTTTAAAACTCATCTCATTGTGATATATTTACGGTGTCACCAGTTCTCAAAAGACATGATTTACCATAAAACACAAAAGTTGGGAGAGGTTTTAGAAGTCACATTTGCTGAATTTACTGAGCATATGCTATGTGGATACAGTTCCATTCCAGTCTCTCATGATCCAAAAATTAATGTTGAGATATTTCCAGTGATCAGCAATGCACGATTTCATAGAGATGGAGACAGAGCCAGAAGACTTGATTAATATTCCTGATTCTGGGAACCATTCACTTTCTACTTCAGAAATAGTCCCTTCCAGAATCTCCATTGAGGCTGTGAGAATTTTACAGTTTCTAATATAGGAAAAAAGAACCAGGGCAAAATGCCATCAACAATAGTTCAGAGTTTAGTATTTGGGATTCATTCATGCTCTTCTGGGCTCCAGAGTGCTTCAGAATCTCCATTTCTCCAGCCCCACCCTCCACATCAGGCATTGTTTATTTCATAAGCTCAGGCTAACTTAAGGGTCTAAGAGCTTAGACTCTTCTATTTCTACGGGCGTTACAGCAGTGAGTGGTTACTGTTGCCTCACAGCAATACTTTTGTGGAAAACACTAGGCAGTAGTGCTTAGAAAACACACTAGTTTGCAACAGCTTCTTAAGTTCCACTTAGTCAAAAAGTGGTCCATCTTTTTCTCAACCCATGCCAGAATCTGTTCACAACAGTTGAGGCAGTGGAGACTTATTTAGCTTAAATGGGGTAAAGAAAATATCCTCTAGTCCTTAGGTAAGGCCCATGAATTAGAGAGATCTAGCTTTTGCTGACTACTACCACATGCGTAGACAAAAGAAGATATGTTGAAACTTCTGTAGATAGTCTTTTTCTTCCTCTGAAGAACATCCTCTGCACATTTTATCAAGATGGAGATGAGTATCTGTTTGTTCTTTTTTACTAAAAATACAGGACATTCTATTCTGATTATTACTCCTACTGAAGTGAGATGTGACTCTTTTTTTGTTTTGTTTTTACGAGACAGGGTTTCTCTGTATTGTTTTGGAGGCTATCGGTCCAGCCCGGCCTCGAACTCACAGAGATCTGCCTGCCTCTGCCTCCCAAGTGCTGGGATTAAAGGCTTGTGCCGCCAGATATGACTCTTTAATATATTATGATCTTTCTGAATTCCTAATCTTAACTTGCCTGTGTAAAATGCAGTGTTCAAAATAGTCTCAGGAGTCAATGTTTCCCATGACACATTAAAAAGCAAAAACAGGAATGCTCACTGCTTAATGAGATATAAATGGGAGCAGACACCAAGGATGAAAGAAGAGAGAAATCAGATTTAGTGATGTTGGATAGAAGGAGCAGGCATTAATGCCCAGCACAGCACTCATCTCCATGCTCCTACCGAAGCAAGCTGATCAATCTTTACCTCTAGCTTGTACTGGAACATGGAAAATGATGAAGCTGAAGCAAAGAGACCTTTTATTTCTTACCCTGACTTTTGCCATGGTAAGGATGGGATACAGGCTCTAGTATGTTTCCTTCTAGTGCTGAGTACCACCCATAGCTCTGAAGACAGGCAATTGACATTCTATTTTCTGCTTCCAGTGAGGTGTTTCTATTTAGCTATTCTCAGCTCAAGAATCCAAGATCCTTGTGTGAGGAGAACTTAGCTTCACTATGGATCTATTCATGGTTCTTTAAGTGGGGAGTTTTCCCCTCTTCCTTTCTCCCCACAAACTTACGAGTCCTTCATGGGTCCTTTTTATTATATCTGTTGATTGAAGAGTGGCAGCAGTGGTTGAAATCTCCTTTCACCATGCTCATTCAAAGCTAAAGACCCTACTCTCTATACTTTTAGTGGTAGTGGTGGATGACTGAGTCTCCCAACATGCACATGTAGTGCCACTGAGTCATGACTGTTTATAGCTCATTCTTTAAGGTTTTTTGACAAGTGTGGGACCTTGGGAAGAATTTATTTCCAATCCTCGATGAATGATACATGGTATGTAACTGTAAGGTTTGTAGTTAATTTGCATTGACAAATTAATTCCCTGACATGGACAAAGAATTGAATGACTGGGAAAAACAGACCAAGTTTATGGAGAAGGGGACAATGACAGCTTTATAAATTCAGGATTGAAGAAAACTGAAAGTCTGTTAAACAGATTCTGGCTTGGGTATTTTACAGGGCTCTTGAGTATCCTATTTCCCCTGTTGGTTCTGGTTTGATACCCATTACTGTTCTTTGTAGATGTTTCTCCTTGAAGAGTTTTATAGGAAGAAGAACTGACAGACTCAGGAATACTGTTTTACTTTCCTTCCTACCCATGTTACTTTAACTCTGCTTCAATTCCTTCTCTGGAAGAAATAGTTTCCCCTTCCTGCCACCGAACCTTGCATAGGGACCTGGAGGCAGAACAAAGCAGTCAGCTTCATTGGCCACCATTCTGGGCTTGTCCCTCTACCCTCTGGGAGAGAGGTGAAGTACAGGGTCCCTTCAAGCTCACTTCCTTCTCTTCAAGTTCCCTAACTGACAGCCACCAGACCCTTCCTGCCACCAAACCCCATAGAGTGACCTGGAGGCATGACAAAGCAGCCAGCTTCATTGGCCACCATTCTCGTCTTGCCCCAACCCTCTGGGAGAGGGAGAGAGAGAAGGAGAAAGAAGAGAGAGGCTAGAACCTTGAACCCATACCCACCAGGAAAGAGAGACTTCATCTATACCCACTGGGAGAAGAGATGGGATGACAGCAGTAAAAGCAACACATCCATAAACAGAAAGATTTATGTGACAACACCAGAATCTAGGGACTCTACACCAGTAACACAGATAAAACATTCCAACACAGATAAAACAGATAAAATGACCTTAAAAGCAACCCCATCAAAATGATATAGGTCCTCAAAGAGGATATGAGAAAATCCCTTAAAGAAGTGGAAGAAAAAAACAAACCAAAAATGCAAGAAATCAACAAATATCTTAAAGAAATCAAGGAAAGCCAAGAAAAAAACAATCAAACAGATGAAGGAAAAATTCAAACAGTTAAAGACCTAAAAACTGAAAGAGATAAAGAAAACACAAACTGAGGGAATGCTGGAAATAGAAAAGCTGAGTAAATGAACAGGTACTACAGATGCAAGCATAACCAACAGAATACAAGAGATAGAAGACAAAATATCAGATGCTAAAGATAGAGGAAATAGATTCATCGACAAAAGAAAATCTTAAATCCAACAAATCCTTAACAAAAATATCCAGGAAACCATGAAAAGACCAAATCTAATAATAATGGGTATAGAAGAAGGTGAAGAAGCCCAGCTCAAAGGTGCAGAAAACATATTCAACAAAATCATAGAAGAAAACTATCCCAACCTGATCAAGGACGTGCCTATGAAAGTACAAGGTTACTGAACACCAAATAGACTGGACCAAAAATAAAAGTCCCCTTGCCACATAATAATCAAAACAGCAAAACATACATAATGAAGAAAGAATATTAATAGCAGTGTAGGAAAAGACCAAATAACATTAAAGGCAGATGTATCAGAATTAACCCTGACTTCTCCATGGAAAGTCTAAAAGCCAGAAGGTCCTGGATAGATGCCAGACCCACTACAGTGGAGTCTGTATGACAAGCCTAAACACTTGGTCACAGGCCTGAGGTAAAAGTTTCATGGAAACTGGTCTCCTAGCATTCTATATCAAGGATGTGTTCCAAATTTCTTCTAGAAATAACCGGTGGATGTTTGTATACCCTATCTTTTGGTATTAATTTCTTTTGTAGGAATATGTATGCCTTAAGGGTCCAATCTGATTAAAGGTCCAGTAAAATTAGATGTTCCTCCTCTGGCCACCACTGATGTTCCAACTTCCTTGCCAGAAACAGAAATAACAAAATCAGTGGCCAATGGTTGGCTCCTCCAGTAAATAGGGAATCTCCCCAAATGCTTAGGATAAGTATAAGGATACTACAATTTATGATAAAGAAGATAGTGGGTGGATAAATATAGGGGGAGAACATGTACTGTACTACACCCTAAATTTCATGGAAAGGCTTGCTAGAGTGAGACCACCTTGGTGCCTATTATACACGGCACAGCAAAATAGTATAATCAGAAAATTAGAGAAGGAAGACCAATGGTAGGTTAAGCATTACACCAAGAATTGGGACTATGGCTAGGGCATGTGCCCATAAGAAAGGGGAAATAATTCTAAAAATGGGTTGATCTCAGACAGAGTTGATGTTACCAAGTTATAACCACTGTCTGGCTCCTGCCAATTCTCACGAATTTGATTTTCTATTTAAAACTTCCAGTCTCATGATGTGCCTATGTATCGATTTTGCTGATTTCAAGGTACCTTGACATATATTCAAAATTAACATTTCATTTTGAACTTTTAAACTCATGATATGCCTTATGTGTTGATTTTTCTGACTTCAATGTACCTTGACATCGGTACAAAATTAACTTCCTTACTTCCTCATATAATGATTATAAAAGTCTGATACACATTTTAAAAAATTAAACTCCGGTTCAACACTCTCTTGTGTTTGTGTCTGTTTGTCACTTGCCGACTCTTTGCCACATGAGTACTGGATCCTTGATTCTTTCTGGGTTGAGGGACCCCGACTGGGTCTGCCTGTGGCAGACAGATGTTCTACATACACTAAGAGACCACAGATTCTAGCCCAGACTACTATACCCAACAAAATTTTCAATCAATATAGATGGAGAAAACAAGATATTCCATGACAAAACCAGATTTACAAAATAAATATTGACAATCCCAGCCCTACAGAAAGTTCTAGAAGGAAAACTCCAACCCAAGAAAGTTAACTACACTCACAAAAACATAGGCAATAGATAAACTCGCTTTACCAAAAAGCCAGAAATAGGGAGAAAATGTACACATAATACCATCACCAAAAATGAATCCAAAACAAACAAGAATCAACAATCAATGGTCATTAATATTCCTCAATATCAATGGTCTTATGTCACCTATAAAAACACACAGGCTAACAGAATGGATATGAAGACAGAATCCATCCTTCTGCTGCATACAAGAAATACAATTCAACTTCAAAGACAAATATTACCTCAGAATTAAGGGTTAGGAAAAGATTTTCCAGTTAAATGGACCTAAGAGGCAAGCAGGTATAGCTATCCTAGTATCTAACAAGTTAGACTTCACACTAAAATTAATAAAAAAGATGAAGAAGGACATTTCGTATTCATCACAGGAGAAATCTATTGGGATAAAGTCTCAGTTCTGAACATCTGTGTCCCAAATGGAAAGGCACTCACATTCATAAAAGAAATATTACTAAAATTAAAATCACACATTAACTCCCACACACTTACAGTGGGAGACTTTAAGGACCCACTCTCATCACTGGACAGGACCACTAGACAGAAATTTAACAAAAAAAACAAAGGAACTAACAGAAGTTATAACCCAATTATGTTTAATAGACATCTATAGAACATTCCATCCAAACACAAAAGGATATACCTTCTTCTCAGTACCACATGGTATCTTCTCTAATATCGATCACATACTTGGCAATAAAGCAAACCTCAACAGATACAAAAAAATTGGAATAACCCCCTGTATCTTACTGGACCACTGATAAGGAAACAATGCAATGGGGAAACAAGGATACTTACTAAAGGGAGCAACCACTTACATGGGAAACACTCTGCCCTCTGAAGTACAGCCAACCTCCAAGAGAGAGGGAGCACCCACCTGTCCCTTCTTTTATATCCTGAATCTTCCCACATACATGTGACCATACCCAGTCAGCTGCAGGTACCTTGTCCCTCCCTACAATTCCTCTTTTAGTCTAAATAAAAGGTTTAGACTTGATACAAAACTCAAATCCAGCATATATACATAGAAGATGATGAGCAAATTATACTCTATTTATATCCTACCCTAAGTATATCTATCCCATCTAAACCGTAAACTTTTTTTGAAGAGATGCCCAAGTCTGGACACATCCTTCCAATTTTGACCCTAAATGATTGAAAACTAAGTCTATTGGATGTAAACTATCATGTGCTATCAACAGTGGGGAAAGGAGGCCTAGTATTATCAAGATTACTTCCTGCTGAAATGGGACAATGACAGCCTCATGGGATTCTGTATGGAAAAAAATGTCAGTGTAACAAGAGTCTCATATGCATTCAGTCTCTGTTAGTGGGAGATGCTGGATTGAAGTTCTTGACTGGAGTTCTAATGTTGATTGAAGCTCTTGTCTGAGGCTCTGGCCAGATTGTACAAGGTGCACCATGTCAGTTCATTGATCCATTGGACCACAGTTGTGTAGAGTGATGTTGTCACAAATCAGTTTCAGGATGGTACTTGTCAGTTCAGATGCATCAAGTCAGATTAGATGGAGTCAATGAAGTGGGCCTCCATTTTTCTTTACAAGGTTTTTGAAGATTTCTGTTAGAAAATTCCTTGTTCTCTGTGGAAAACTCAAACAGTAATATTATCAGAGAAATTTTCAACTTTTATAGGTATGCATACTGGAAAAGGCAATAATAAGGAAGATTGTAAATGTGAGGAAAATTAGACTTTTAGAGAAAGAACTGGCTATAAACAGATGAGAATCCCTAGATTTTATTCTCTTTTGTCTTTTTTATTATTTATTATTTATTTTAATTTTAAATATCTTGTTTTACATGTCAATCCCAGTTCCCTCTCCCTCCCCTCCTCCCACACCCCCCCACCATCTACCCATCCTCCCACCCTATTGCCAATTCCTTCCACATAGGGGATATCTAGAGTCTTACATCAGTGGCACCTTGATATAATACAGAAATTCTGAATTTTATTTTAAAAACATGCATGGATTTAGAGGAGGAGAGCCAAATCCAACTCCAAAGGCCAGCTTCAGTTTAAGTGAATTGGGACTAAAAGAGTATAAGAAAGTAAGGAGAAATAGATATTATAAGGACAAAGTAGAGAGGCAGACATTGATACCAAACATTAGATTCTTGTTTGTTTGATGGTCCTTTAGGAAGCTATCCTCTCTTCTTCAGGTATCCATACATTCAGTATTTTCTCGCTGTTCCAAGATGGGATTTCCTGTGAAGACAAAAACAAAACACTTCTTTTTCCCTTTATTAGGTATCTTTACACATAGTAGAAAATGACTTTGTGGGTGAGCTGTCATCTTTCCTCTTCCAGAAGTTCCTCCTGTGCAGATCAAATCTTCATTAATTTTGATAGAATCCAAAACTTCTCTTCTCCTGTGGAAACAAAGGCAAAACCCCTTCCCCAACATAACACATACACTGGTTTTCAAAATGAAGTCATAACATCCTTGAAATACACCAGAAGTTTTTGCTGCACACCAGTGTCTTTCTGCAGCTGTTTGTCCTTTCTCATTAGCATTAAGAAAGTTCAGTGTTAGTGAAGCATTATGTAACCTGTGTTTGGGGGTCTTTGTACTCCCTGGCTGTTTATGAAGCATTTCTTTTAGAGTGCAGTTAGACCTCTCAACCACTGCTTTTTCTGTAGGATTGTAAGGTATACCAGTTACATGCTTTATGTTATAATATTTGAAAATCAGTTCCAATTTGCTGGAGACATATGCTGGAGCATTTTCAGTTTTTATTTGTGCAGGTATACCCATAACAGCCATCATCTCTAAGAGGTGTGTGTTAACAGAATCAGCCTTTTCAGAGCTGAGGGCAATAGCCCATTGGAAGCCTGAGAACCTGTCTATGGTATGATATATATATTTCAAACTTCCAAATTCTAGAAAGTGAATGCATCCACTTGCCAAATTTCATTTCTGTGAATACCCTTGGGATTGCTTCCTGCTGGTAACAGAGTTTGATTATGGAATGAACTGGTGGGGTAATTTCTTACTATATCCTTGGTTTGTTTGCAAATAACAGAATCAGCCTTTTCAGAGCTGAAGGCAATAGCCCATTGGAAGCCTGAGAACCTGTCTATGGTATGGTATACATATTTCAAACTTCCAAATTCTAGAAAGTGAATGCATCCACTTGCCAAATTTCATTTCTGTGAATACCCTTGGGATTGCTTCCTGCTGGTAACAGAGTTTGATTATAGAATGAACAGGTGGGGTAATTTCTTACTATATCTTTGGTTTGTTGCCAAATGATAGAAAAAGCCTTCTTTAAGCCTTTGCTGTTTACATGGTGTTTCATATGAAATTCTGAAACTTCCAATACATACTTCCTATTAATAAACAATCAATCTCATCATTGCATTGTGCTAGAGGACCTGACAGACCCATATGGGATTTGATGTGTTATATATATATATATATATATATATATATATATATATATATATATATATATATATAATGAGTTCTATTTCTGATGGTTTCCTGTAATTGTAGAAACAATGAGTTTAATTCTGTATCATCAAGAACAAATTCTGCAAGTCTCAATGTGTAAGACGAATCTCCATAACTATCTTGAGAGGCTCTGTAAAGTCTTTAAGTACCATGAGAATGGCATATAACTCTGTGTTTTGTACAGAGTTTTAAGGGTTTTGAACTAATTCACTTATATTTCCTGATTTATAACCTGCCTTATCTGAATTGCTTGCATCAGTATAGAATGTAAGAACTCCAGAGACAGACATTTTTTCTTACAATATGCTGAAGTATCCAAATTGTTTCCTTTATGAATTTGATTATCTCTCTTTTGGGATAATTATTACTAATCATTCCCAAAAAGTCACTGCAAACCCTTTGCCAATATTCATTATTCTTCCGTGAGAAGGAAATTTCTTCATTAGGTAAACGTACTGTAATTTCTGGGTCCCTCCCAGTCAGTTGACTAAGCCTTAACTTACATTTTAATATCAAATCAGAGATTTTTTTCTATATATGTCTTCAGTTTTTTAATTCTGTTTATGTGGTAGAAATGCCCATTCTAGTATGATGTCTTCCCTCTGCATTAAAATACATGATGGGTATTCTCTATATGTACAATAACCAGAATGCAGTCCAGTTTTGGATCCACACAATCCACATGTGCTTCCAATATTGTCTTTTCTACGCATTCTAATTCCTTTTAAGCCTCAGCTGATAATATCCGTGGACTATTTTAGCCTTATCTCCTTTTAGGGTCATTTTCAGGAGTTTTAAATCATGCCCTTTTACTCCAATAATTATCTGTAGTTGAGAAACTTCTAGTAGTTTTTGAAGATCATTAAGAATCTGATAACAATGTCTCCTGATCTGTACTTTTTGTGGTCTAATTTTCTATAGATCTGCTTTATAGCCTAAATAGTTGATAGAATCTCCACTTTGCATTTTTTTCTGGGGCAATCTGTAATCCCAAGCAAGGAAAAAATTTCCTTCACTGTCTCAAACATCTTTTCCAGCGTTAGTTTACTGCTCTGGACAGTCTTTTCAAAAATTGAGTGAACTGTTCTCTCAGACGCTGTATCACCTTGGTGTACAGTTGTATTTTTTAGTTCGGGCTTATGAACCTTATTCCAAACATTCATAGGTGCTGTTCAGCATAAAAATAGTATGTGGTCATCAAATTCTGCCTGGGCCTGTGAATCTGCATACTCGCTCTCACCAGAATCTTATCTTATGCAGGATGGCATCAGGTGTGCTTCTACGCTCAGGGCTGGGCAGGGGAAACTGAGGCAGTACCAGAGCTGGGTGATCCCAGTGGGCACTGGCACACTATCCTGCAGCTGTTTCTCCTGCACGTGGAGGCTTGTGAGATAATGCACTGAGAACTCGGTGGTTCACTGGAAGTGGCATGCAGAGAGAACATGGGAGGGGCTTGTGAGTATCTAATGAGTTTTAAAACTCCCAGCAACCCAGGAGGGAATTATGGGACGTGAAAGGACACGGGAGCAATGTGAGCTGCAAGGTGGCTGCCGTTTTACTGAACACCGAGTTGCTAGGGTCAGGGGCCAGGGTGGCAATTGCCCTACGTGTGAGCGCTAACCTCACTGGGGCTGGGTAAACTTAAGTCTCCACTTTTTCTGACACCAGCTGATAAAGAAACAATGCAATGAGGAAACAAGGGGACAATCACTTACATGGGAAGCGCTCTGCCTTCCTAAGTACAGCCAACCTCCAAGAGAGAGGGAGCTCCCACTTGTTCCTTCTCTTATATCCTGAACATTCCCATGTACACATGACCAGGCCCCTTTTGGGGTGGTCACTTTCAGGTACCAGGTCTCTCCCTACAGACCACCATGGTTTAAAATTAGGATTCAATAAACATACAAATCGCAGAAACCCCAGAATCTCATGGAAATTGAACAATGCTTAATTGTACCACTTCATGATAGATCAAGGATAACAGGAACATACTTAAACATAATAAAGGCAATACAGCAAACCGACAGCAAACATCAAACTGAATGGAGAGAAACTCAAGGCAATTCCTCTAAAATTAGGAACAAGACAAAGCTGTTGACTCTCCCCATAACTCTTCAATATTGTACTTAAAGTTCTTGCTAGAGCAATAAGACAAGAGATCAAGGAGATACAAATTGGAAAGGAAAAAGTAAAAATTTCATTGTTTACTGGTGATATGAGGGTTTACATAAGTGACCCAAAACTCTACCAGGGAACTCCTACAGCTACTAAACAACTTCAGCAAAGTGGCAGGATACAAGATCAACTAAAAAAAATCATGGGCCATACTATATGAAGACAATAAACGTGTTGACAAAGAAATCAGAGAAACATCACTCTTTACAATAACCACAAACAATATAAAATATCTTGGAATAACTCTAACCAAATAGGTGAAAGACCTGTATGACAAGAACTTTGAGTCTTTACAGAAAGAAATTAAAGAAGATACCAGAAAATGGAAAGATCTCCTATGCTCTAGGATAGGTAATCAACATAGTAAAATTGGCAATCTTGCCAAAAGCAACCTACAGACTGAATGCAATCCCTATCAAAATCCCAGCACAATTCTTCACAGAACTTGAAAGCACTATTCTCAACTTTATATGGAAAAACAAAAGACTCGGGATAGCCAAACAACCCAGTACAATAAAGGAACTTCAAGAAATAGCACCATCCCTGATTTCAAGCTCTACTATAGAGTTATAGCAATAAAAACAGTTTGGTATCGACTTAAAAATAGACATGTAGACCAATGGTATCAAATTGAAGACCCAGATATTAACCCACACACCTATGAGCACTTGATCTTTGACAAAAAAATAAACCCATACAATGGAAAAAGAAAGGTTCTTCAACAAATGGTGCTGGTATAACTGGATGCTGGCATGTGTAAAGTGCAGATAGATCCACTATCTATCACCTTGCACAAAACTTAAGTCCAAATGGATCAAAGACCTCAACATAAATCCAGCCACACTGAACCTCTTAGAAGAGAAAGTTGGAAGTAACCTTGAACAAATTGGTACAGGAGACGGCTTCCTGATCATAACACCAGTAGCACAGACACTGATATTGACAATTAACAAATGGGATCTCCTGAAACTGAGAAGCTTCTGTAAGGCAAAGGACACAATTAGCAAGAAAAAATGGCAGCCCAAAGAATGGGAAAATATCTTCATCAACCCCACTTCTGACAGAGGCCTGATCCTCAAAATTTATAAGAATTCAAGAAGCAAGTCTCTAAAACTCAAAATAACCCAATTAAAAAGTGGGGTCCAGAGCTAAATAGAGAATTCTCAATAGGGGAGGCTAAAATAGCTGATAGACACTTAAGAAAGTGCTCAACATCCTTAGTCAACACGGAAATGCAAATCAAAACAACTCTGAGATAAAATCTTACTGCTGTCAGCTTGGCTAAAGTCAAAAACACCAAAGACAGTTTATGCTGGAAAGGATGTGGATAAAGGGAAACACTCCTCCACTGCTGGTGAGAATGCAAACTTGTACAGCCACTTTGGAAATCAATATGGAGATTCCTCAGGAAAATGGGAATCAGCCTACCACAAGACCTGGCAATTCCACTCTTAGGCATATACCCAAAAGATGCATATTCATACAACAAGGATGTCTGTTCAACCATGTTCATAGAAGCATCATTTGTAATAGACTGAACCTGGAAGAAACCTAGATGACCCTCAGCTGAATAGTGGATAGAGAAAATGTGGTACATCTACACAATGGAGTACTACTCAGTGGAAAAAATGAAATCTTGAAATTCATAGGAAAATGGATGGCACTAGATGAAACCATCCTGAGTGAGGTGACCCAGTTGCAAAAGCACAAATGTAGTATGAAATCACTCATATATGGATTTTAGCCATGGAGCAGGGGATTGCCAGCCACAATCCCACTGCCAAAGAGTCTGGGAAACAGGGAGGACCCTAAGAGAGATATGCATGGAACCTTGAAGAAGGGAAATGGACAGGATCTCCTGAGTGGATTGGGAGCATGGGGGAGGGGAGAAGGAGCTGTGAGAAAGAGAGGGGAAGAATAGGAAGAGAGGAGGACATGGGGGAGCAGGAAGTTTGAGTCAGGCAAAGAATATAGAAGAGCAGTATCAGAGATATCATAATAGAATGAGTCATTATCGGTTTAAAGAGAGATCTGGCACTAGTGACATTTTTAGAGATCTACAAGGATGACACCAACTGGTAGTTTAAGCAATAGTGGAGAGGCTACCTTAAATGCCCTACTATGACTGATGACTACTTTATATGCCATCCTAGAGCCTTCATCCAGTGGCTGATTGGAAGCAGAGGCTGTCACCCACAGCTATACATTGCATTGAATTTCTGGAACCCAATTGCTGAGAGGGAGGGGTGATGAACAAAGGGGTCAAGACTGGGCTTGTGAAACCCACAGAAAGAGCTGACCTGAACAAGGGGGAACCCATGGATCCCAGACTAATGATTGAGAGGCCAGTATTGAACTGATCCAGATTCCCTGAACATGGGTGTCAGTGAGGAGGACTCAGCAATATATGGGACCTCAGATAGTAGATCAGTATTCATCCCTGGTGTATGAATGTACTTTGGGAGTACATTCTACAGGGAGGGATGCTCCCTCCGCCTGACACACAGGGGTGGGCCTTGGCCCTGCCCAGGATGATATGACACTTTGGAGATCACTCATGGAGGGTCTCACCCTCCCTGGGAAGAGGAGGATTTATGGGATGGGGGGTGGGGTCTTGCTGGGGAGTGGGTGTTGAGTGGAGGGAGAGGGAGCTGGGATGGACATGTCAACCAAGGTTGTTTCTAATTTAAATAAATACATAAATAAATAGTTTCATCCTTGAATACATCTGAAGGAATGCTATCTTGAGAGGATAGTGCTTTTGGCAAGACCAATTCATTCAGACATCACTATTTCCTTCACATGCTTGCACAAGTGTTGATGGTGTTGAGGAGTGTTACCCAAGATCTACCCTGTAACCAACTTCCTTCACATTAGTAGTGGACTCACAACTACATTTCATACTTCCTCTTTTACCCCAATGGAGTCATTGTCTAGGTAGTATTTTTACCAGCAAAAGAATCTAATGATTTCATGGACTGTACCTACTTAATATATAATATTCTAAGCTAAAATTTTTCACGTTCAATCACTTAGTTTAATCATATACAATTTTATATGTTTTCTATTGCTAGGTTCCTCAAACACTACATATTTTCATCTGGTAGGTAAGGGATTCCCTTAGAGTATAAGTTGGAGATTTCTGCAGTTACATTTTCATTGTTCCTTTAGACCTAATATGTGGATAGCAGATGGTAGTAAATCTCCTTATCAACAGAGTGTGCATTTGTGCTTATGCCTGGGAATCTAAGTAACCCAGATGAGGGCATCTGATCCCTTAGAGCTGAAAAACACAGAAGGTTCTGAGCTGTCTGGTATGGGTGTGTTAATGAAGCCCACTTCCTCTGCAGGAGCAGCAAGAACTTTAATCTCATGAGACAAATTCTTACTTCCAATATAAAAACAAAATCTTACATAGAAATTACCACTATTACAACCACTGGTCTTCTAGAGCAAAAAAGTATGCCTTTCAATCCCATAATTGATCCTCTACACAAATGTAAAGTGGGTTATCCACTGCTTCATCTGACATATACAAAATTAGATTAAAGGACAACTCATGTTCCACTCAAAGTCTAGATGGGGCTATGTGACTTCCCACATGTTCTTATTGTTGGCAGGAGGATGACCTAGCAGATGGAAGGACTTGATTGCTTTGGGGAGTGATGTGGATAATAACCTGCTTATTCCTCCACAGTTTCTGATGTTTTCCCTTCACTTTCCAGTTTTCTGTCCTGCCACTTGGTGGAGCCCAAATCCTCCCTCTTTCTATTCCTAGTCAAACCCAGTGTGAAGTAAAAGGAAGGGCTTGTACCTCCCCAAGAAGAGAATAATTTGCATGGAGTCAGTCTGCACTTAGAATCCCAGGGACAATAAGAGGGGGTACCCAGCTATAGTCATTCAATTGGACTCAGGAAGCAGAATCTGGGTGCCTTCACCATGACTTGGGTTCCACTGTTCCTTATTTTCCTCCATCATTTAACAGGTAAGTAGATTTGAGGAATGTTACTATAAAAAAGTAACTGTTGCTTGGGATGTTTGGACCATATTCATCCTAGTGAATGAGGTTTGTTTGTCCTTACTGATTTTTATTATCTTTTTAAAAGGATCATGTGCCCAGTTTGTGCTAACTCAGCCGAAGTCTGTGTCAGAGTCTCTAGGGAGAACAGTTACCATCTCCTGCAAGCGCAGCAGTGGTAACATTGCAAATTACTATGTATCCTGGTACCAGCAGCACTTTGGAAGCTCACCCAAGACTGTGATCTATCAAAACAATAAAAGACCATCTGGGATTCCTGATCAGTTCTCTGGCTCCATTGACAGCTCCTCCAACTCAGCCTCACTGACCATCACTGATCTGCATATTGAAGATGAGGCTGACTACTTCTGTCTGTCTTATGATGATAACTATCTCCACAGTGATGAGAATCATGGGGAAGTAAGACAAAAATTCTCCAGTGAACCAGTTGTGAGATAGTTTGTGATAAGGACTATTGCTATTTTATGTCTCTTTAAAAAGTGTGGTTATTAGGGTACTTTCCTCAATAATTTCCTCTAGGTTAAGTGAAAGACTCCACTTTCTTCTTCCACATATGGATGGCTGACCTCATTTCAAGTTTATGTCCAACCCATGAAGTAGATATGGTTGAAAGCAGGAATTTTGGAGGTTAATACTACTGGGATTTTATGTCAGAGACTTCTTTACATGTGTGATAAATATCATCATCTTTGACCATGAGTCACTTGCAGATTTTTTTTGTTTTCCCTCATTATGACATCACTGAATCTATGCATTGCTAACTGTATCTGTAATATGGGAAGAGCCAGACATGAGGGAAGCCACAGCTTCATAAAGTTGTTCTAAACTATTAAGGAGTCTTGGTCTTTGACTCTCACTAAAGAAAAGCATAAGGATGAGGTTTTATCTCCCTGAATTTCTGTTCTCAATTAAAAAAAACAGTAGTACTGAATTCTAGTGACTATTCTGATGAGAGGGTCATACTGTAATAAGGAAAAAAAAACCTGTATTACCCTGTAATATTATAGACCTCAGTTGGGGCTTCTATAGGGTTGGAAGGAAGGCTGGAAATAGAAAAGCTGGGCAAATGGTTAGGCACAACAGATACAAACATAACCAACAGAATACAAGAGATGGAAAAAATAATCTCAGGTGTTGAAGATACACTAGGAGAAATTGATTCATCAACCAAAGAAAACCTTAAGCCCAACAAATCCTTAACACAAAACATCCAGGAAATATGGGATACCATGAAAAGACCAAACTTAAGAATAATAGGTATAGAATAAGGTGAAGAAAACCACCTCAAAGGGTCAGGAAACATATTCAACCAAATCATAGAAGAAAACTTTCCCAACCTAAATAAAGACATGCCAATGAAAGTACAAGAAGATTACAGAACACCAAATAGAAGGGACAGCAAAAGAAAGTTCCCTTGCTACATCATAATCAAGACCCCACATACACAGAATTAAGAAAGAATATTAAGAGCAGCTAAGGAAAAAGGCAAAGTAACATATAAAGGCAAACCTATCAGAATTACACTTGACTTCTCCCTGGAAACTTTGAAAGCCAGAAGGTCCTGGATAGATATTCTACCAAAACTAAGAGACTATGGATGCCAGCCCAGACTACTATACCCGGCAAAGTTCTCAATCACTATAGATAGAGAAACCAAGATATTCCATGAAAAAACTAGATTCAAGCAATATATATCCACTAAGCCAGCTCTACAGAAAGTTCTGGAAGGAAAACTCCAACCCAAGGAAGTTACTTACAACCAGAAAAACATAGGCATTAGTTAATCCCACTTTACCAACAGCGAAGAGAACAAAGGAGTGGAATTCCACACATAATTCCACCACCACCAACCATTCCAAATCAAAGAAGAATGAACAATCAATGGTCATTAATATCTCTCAGTACTGACAGCCTTAACTCACCCATAAAAAGACACAGGCTAACAGAATGGACTTAAAGACAGAACCCATCCTTCTGCTGCATACAAGAAACCCATCTCACCCTCAAAGACAGAAATTACCTGAGAGTTAAAGGTGGGGAAGAGATTTTCCAATCAAATGGACCCAAGAAACAAGCAGGGGTAGCAATCCTAATATCTAACAAATTAGACATTAAAATAAAAATAATCAAAAGAGATGAATGAGGTCATTACATACTCATCACAGGAGAAATCCACCAAGATGAAGTTTCAATTCTGAACATCTATGCCCCAAATTCAAAGGTATCCACGTTCGTAAAAGAAACATTACTAAAACTTAAATCAGATATAAAGCTCCACACACTTATAGTGGGATATTTCAACACACCATTCTCACCACTAGAGAGGAATACCAGACAGAAACTCAACAAAGAAGCAAAGGGTCTAATAGAAGTAAGGACCCAACTGGGATGAACAGACATCTATAGAACATTCCATCCGCATAAAAAAGTATATACCTTCTTCTCACCAACACATGGAATCTTCTCAAAAATCGACCACGTACTTTGCAACATATCAAACCTCAGCAGCTACAAAAATATTGGAATAACTCCATGCATCTTATCAGACCACCATGTGTTAAATTTAGAATTCAACAACAACACAAATTGCAGAAACCCTACAGACTCATGGAAATTGAATAATGCACAATTATACCATTCCTGGGTCAAAGAAGAAATAAAAAAAGAGATTAAAGACTTCCTAGAATTCAATGAGAATGAAGACACAACATACCCAAACCTATGGGACACTTTGAAAGCAGTGCTACAAGGGAAGTTCATAGCACTAAGCGCCTGCATGAAGAAACTGGAGAATAGTTATACTAGAGAATTAACACCACAGCTGAAAGCTCTAGAACACAAAGAAGCAAACTCCCCCAGGAGGAGTAGATGCCAGGAAATAATCAAACTGAGGACTGAAATCAATAAAGTAGAAATTAGGAAAACAATACAAAGAATCAATGCAACAAAGAGTTGGTTCTTTGAGAAAATCAAGATAGAAAACCTTTGACTACACATACCAAAGAGCAGAGTGTGAACATGCAAATTAAGAAAATTAGAAATGAAAAGGGGGACATAACAATGGACTCTGAGGGAATTCAGAGAATCATAAGGTCATGCCTGTACTGCACAAAATTTGAAAATTTATAGGAAATGGACAATTTTCTGGATAGCTATCACTTGCCAAAATTAAATCAAGAACAGATAAACAATTTAAGTAGACCTATAATCCCAATGGAAATTTAAGCAGTCATCAGAAAACTGCCAACCAAAAAAAAGCCCACGTCCATAAGGCCCCTGTGCAGAATTCTACCAGAAATTCAAAGAGCAGCTTATACCAATTCTGCTCAAAGCAACAGAAGCAGAAGGGTCTTTGCCAAACTCTTTTCATGAGGCTTCAATAACATTGATACCCAAGCCACACAAAGACACAACTAAGAAAGAGAACTTCAGACCAATATCCCTCATGGTCATTGATGCAAAAATACTCAATAAAATACTGGCAAATCGGATCCAAGAACACATCAAAACAATCATTCACCACGATCAAGTGAATATGAGGGAAGCCTGGACTACAGAGCAAGTTCCAAGAAATCCAGTGATTTGCAGAGAAAAACTGTCTCAAAAATATGTGTGTGTGCCTCACCCACCCTCTCTCTCTCTCTCTCTCTCTCTCTCTGTGTGTGTGTGTGTGTGTGTGTGTGTGTGTGTGTGTGTGTGTGTGTGCGTGCGCGCATGGTCTAAGTACAGATCAGAAAATTAAGTAATGAATAAATTCAATGTGCATCATATGTTAACATATACTGGATTGCAGTGAGAAGGGAAATATATGTTAGAAATTGAGTAAACTTTTACTTATCTTCTAATTTATTCTACTAACTGAATAAAAACAATGACTGCCTAGGATAGATTAATTACTCACTCAACCAATTTCTTCCTCACACTTTTTCAGGTTCATGTAATTTTTTGCTTTCTAGATAATTGACACATTATACTATTTATTTTCTCCTTTCTGGCATCTTTCTGTTTGTTGATATGGACAATGAGCTACTCATGGGAAGAGTGAGGAAAGCACTAAGTGGAAATTGAGGTAATAATGTAAAGAGTAGAATTAGATAGAACATGAATGTCTTCTGATGCAATGGTGCCAATGAAGCGTAAGGAAACAGATCAGTTTTGCATCATCATGGAGGGGGGTCAGGAAGACTTGTTTAAGAATGGCTTGTGCTAGTAGAGCAAATGGACACAGCTAAGAAGGCTCCAGTATATGGTCAGGGATTTAGATGAATGCTTACAAGGCATTGTACATGGACAATAGAACCCTATTTAGGTAAAAAAATATTGTGAGTACATTTATGGAAAGTAAATTATGTGAAAATATTAAAAATGCAACTTACAGTATGTAGATTGCTGACAAAGTGTTTGTGGTATGAAGGACTGGAAGGGAACAGTGTGGAGGGAAGAAAAGACTTTAAAACTAAAAATTGTGTGAGTGGAGATAAGACTGTGGAATGAGTTCAGCTGCACAGAGCAGGAAACATGGTTAAAGAGAGGGAGCTTAATAATATATGCACTGTGACTATAGTTGGTGTTAGAATTAATTTCAGAGAAAGAATACTACAGAGACAAAGTCCCTTCCCTGCATTGCTGACTCTGATAAAAACAAATGTGTGGTGGATGTATACTAACAGATGGTGTGAAGAGCTTTTTTGGCTTAAAGGGGAAAATTATTTTAAGCCAGCAATATGAAGAGATATATACCCTGGAAACCTGTGGAGGGGGCTTCCTCAGACAGGCTCTCCACAGAGGAGAGAGTTTGCTGTTCATATATTGAGGAATGAAGAGGTACAGTCATGGTGTCCTGCCACAAACCCAGAAAGTGGAAGTGACTGCTGTCTCCCTGGGGAAATTTCTCTTTCTGTCTCCCTAGTTCTGAGATACAGGAAGGCCAAATGGAGTATTAAGAACTACCCCAGTCCACAGACCACTCCTATTGTTAGAAAGCCATACAAATATCTATAGAAGAAGCTAGATCACATGAAAGCATCTCTTTTTTGGTAGCATCATCCTCAATAACAGAAGGAAAGACTAGGTAGCACACAGCCAGACACTACATACCTTCTCACACACATATATTATTAGCCTATGAAGAGCAGCTTGGTTTCTTTATTAGAAAGGATATAAACCCAATGAACTTCTATACATTTTGAGTACTCATTTTGAGCAAAATCTGTGGAGTATCACAATGTATTTTACACCTTTAATATCAAATATATATGTATATATATATTCTGTAATACTATAGCTTCCCAACCAATAAATCCAAGATGGAATTAGAAAAAGAAAAACATTTAGCCTCATGTCCCTTTGCATAACTCATATGCACTCCCTGCATTCCATCCTCCCATATTGCCTTTTACTTAGACTTTCTCATTCCCTCTTCTTCATGTTAGATTGTAGTTGCATGTATGTTTGCTTAAATGTGTGCATCATAATTAGATATATTCTACATATCAGAAAAATATGAGGGTGTGTTATTTTGTCTAATATTATGTTCCTTGTCCATGCATTTCCTGAAAGATTTTCAACTGCATATCAATTTAGAGATAATAATATGTGCATGTGTATATGTTTGTTTATCTGTGTGTTCCAAATTTTCGATATCGATGAATCTATTGATAAACAACTGTGTTTATTCTAATTGTTTGATATAGTGAATAAAGCAGCAATAAACATGAGATGCAAATATCTCTATGGTAGTGTATGGAGTTCTCTGAGTATTTGTCCAGGAGAGCATGATCTTGATCATATTGTGTTGTTTTTTTCATTTTCCTCATTGAGAAATCTCCAAACTGACTACTACAATGTCTGAATTAGTTTTTGTCCCTGACAGTGAATTAGGGTCCATTTCTCTCCCCATGCTCTCCAACATTGCTTGTCAGGTTTGTTTATGGCAGCCATTCTGATAGAGTGAAGTATTATCAAAAAGTAGTCTTATACTAAATTTCTTGAAAGACTAAACACTGAAATGAACTCCTGGAAACCAGTTTCGACAGATAGGAGTGATGAGCAAAGGGGTTAAATCTTGGTGGATGAAACACACAGATTCAACTACCGATAGCTGAGAGGCCAGCATGGGATAGATCCAGACCACCTGAACTTGGGTGTCAGTGATTAGGCCTCAGCATTCTTTGCGGCGTCAGGCAACAGAAAAGCATTTATCCATGTCATCCAGATGGACTTTGGGAACCTATTCCACATGGAGGGATGCTTTCTTTGCCTGGACATATAGGGTAGGGCATGGGTCCTGCCCCAGATCATATGACAGAATTTCAAGATCCCCATGAAGGGCCTCACCCTCCTTGGAGAGTGGAGTGGGGATTGGGTGCCAGGTTGGAGGAGGATTGAAGGGAGTCAGGAGAAGAGGGGAGGGAGAGAGAGTTGGGATTGACATGTGAAGCAAGTTTGTTTCTAATTTAAATTAAAAAATGCTGGTGAAATAAAAAAAAACTGTCAATGAAGCTCCTTTACTTGCTTGTGGATTGGCAGTTTGATTTTATTGGTATTTAATGTCAGCAATCTTTGTAAATACTATCTGAGTAATAGCTGGTGATGATTTCCCTCCCATCCTCTGGGTTGTATACTCCTCTGAATGGATTCCTTGTTGTGCAGATACTATATATTTTCATGTATCCATCTGATGATAATTGGGGTTGCTTCCTGTGCTATTGGTGTCCTATTAAAACAAGGTTCTTGCTTAAACCGATATTTTCTATAGCATATCCTATATTTTCTTCTAAAAATTTCAGTGTTCTAGTGTTGAAATTTAAGTCTTTGATCCATTTTGAATTGATATTTGTACAAGGTGAAAGATATTAATCAAATTTCATCTTCAAGTAGAAATCTATTTTTACCAACACCATGTACAATAGGCTATTCACAACCATGTTTTTTGCATCATTTGTGAAAATAAACAGATATATCCTAGCCATTTTATTTCTGGTTGCTATATTGTTCCACTTTTATATTTATAATACCATTACCAGGTTGTCTTTATAGTATTATTTGAGGTAGTTCTCATGGTGCTTTTTGCTAAACCTGTTAAATGCGACATGAGTTTTTTAGTAATAATTGTATTAATTCTGTAAATTAATTCATGTAATATAGACACATCCATAATATTAATTTATGTCCAAAATATGATTTATCAACCTGGGAACATGATATATTTTTGCATAATCTAGTATCTTCTGTGATTTCCTTTTTCAGTATCATGAAACTTTCATTGTATAAGTCTTTCACTTATTTGGTTAGTTATATTCATAAATATGTGATTTTGTGGGAGGTTTATTGTGATGGAATATTTTTATGAATTTTTTCCTAAGGGTATACTGTTTCTATAAACAAAAGCTTATTTTGGAAATACTGATTTTTTTTTGTCCTACAACTTCGATGTATTTATTAAGTCCAAAACATTTCCAGAAGCCTCAGTAGGGTGTTTTGATTAAAGAAACATGTCATTACAGTTAAATAGTATTCTACTGTGTATACATATCACATTTTCATTATCCATTCATGTACTAAATCACATTAACTTCATTTCTATTTATGGCAATTGTGAATATGGAAATAATGAATATCACTGTACAAATATCTCAGGAGGTGTTTGTCTATTCCTTTGGGCATAGACATAGGGGAGGTATACCTGGATCATATGGTGTATTTGTGTGAGGTATTTTTTTGCACAATTTCCTTATTGATTCACTGTAGGGAGAGATTTTAGATGACTGTACCGCTGACCATGCCCACTTTAGGTGTGGCTAGAGGTGATTACGGATGTGGGAATAAAAGGCTGTGCAGGAGAGATACACGCTCTCTATCAAGCTTTTTGTCTGGTCTCAGAAAGCTGCTGACTCACCTGGGTTGCCAGTTTCATTGTAAGTACCTTCCACAATAAATAGTTACCTATATCCTCATCAAGCCTGCCATTTATTTTACAGTTTGATGTCAGGAACATTTTGGAACCTGTCTCCAGAAGCTGCACGGAAGTGGCTGTTCTTCCTTGGCCCGAACATTGCCTGCCTTGCCAGCTCCAGACACACGTGGGCTCTCCTGAGACTAAGCCACACATCCATCAAGCAGTCAGTTCCCCACCACTTTGCACGTTCCCAAAGCTCAGCAAGGCACGATTCCAGTTGCCGCCTCTGCCACCACTCACAGCCAGAAGGAGCGCTATGGAAGCCACTGCCATTGCCTGCTGGTAAGGTTCTGCAGACTTCTGAGATTTCTCTCACAACCACATTCTCCATTACTGGCAGCCTGCTGAACTTAGGCCCCTTCCACCTAATAGGTCCCTGCAATCTAAATGAGGCCCTTTTCGCTTCCTTTCAAGAAAAGCCTGCTCACTAAATTTCGGTAATAAAGCTACTTAGAATTCCTACAGATTCTACTGGAAAATCACTGAGCACCCGCAACAGTAGCCACCTGTTACCAACACAGTTACTGCAAAAAATTCCCATCCCAGCCCAAAACCGCCAAAGATAAGCTTTGAATTCTGGTAGTATACAAATTGGTAATAACAAAGCAAAAAATGCAAGAAATGGTAGAAAAAACAAAGCAAAAAATGAAAAAAATGGAAGAAGAAACAAACCAAAAAAGGCAGGAAATGGAAGAAGAAACAAAGCACAAAATGCGAGAAATGGAACAAAAAGCAAACCAACAAATGCAAGAAATGGAAGAAAGAACAAACCAAAAAATTCATAAAAGGCAACAAACAGACGAACAGATAAACAGAAAATTGCAAGAAGCAATGCAAACACTGCAAGGGTTGAAAACTGAAATAGAGACATTAAAAAAAAAACACAATCTGAAGAAAGGCAGAAAATAGAAAAGCTGGACAAACAGCCAGGCACTACCAATACAAGCATTACCAACAGAATAGAAGAGATGGAAGAGAGAATCTCAAGTGTTGAAGATACACTAGGAGAAATGGATTTATTAACCAAAGAAAACCTTAAATCCAACAAATCCTTAACACAGAACATCCAGGAAATATGGGACACCATGAAAAGACCAAACCTAAGAATAATAGGTATAGAAGAAGGAGAAGAAACCCACCTCAAAAGGGCAGAAGGCATATTCAACAAAATCATAGAAGAAAACTTTCCCAACCTTAAGAAAGACATGCCAATGAAGGTACAAGAAGCCTACAGAACACCAAATAGAGTGGACCACAAAAAAAATCCCTCGCCACATAATAATCAAGACCCCAAACATACAGAATAAAGAAAGAATATTAAGAGCAGCTAAGGAAAAAGGTCAAGTAACATATAAAGGCAGACCTATCAGAATTACACCTGACTTCTCCATGGAAACTCTGAAAGCCAGAAGGTCCTGGATAGATATTCTACCTACACTAAGAGACCATGGATGCCAGCCCAGACTACTATACCCGGCAAAGCTCTCAATCACTATAGACAGAGAAAACAAGATATTCCATGACAAAACTAGATTCAAGCAATATGTGTCCACTAACCCAGCCCTACAGAAAATTTTGGAAGGAAAACTCCAACCCAAGGAATCTAACTACAACCAGAAAAACATAAGCATTAGAGAATCCCTCTCTACCAACAGCCAAAAGAACAAAGGGGTGAAATTCCACACATAATTCCACCAACAACAACCATCGCAAATCGGAGAAGCATGAGCAATCAATGGTCATTAATATCCCTCAATATTAATGGCCTTAACTCACCCATAAAAAGACACAGACTAGCAGAATGGATTCGAAGACAGAACCCTTCCTTCTGCTGCATACAAGAAACACACCTCACCCTCAAAGACAGACATTACCTGAGAGTTAAAGGTTGGGAAAATTTTTTCAATCAAATGGACCCAAGAAACAAGCAGGGGTAGCAATCCTAATATCTAACAAACTAGACTTTAAAATAAAATCAATCAAAAGAGATGAAGGAGGTCATTACATACTCATCACAGGTGAAACCCACCAAGATGAAGTGTCTATCCTGAACATCTATGCCCCAAATACAAAGGCATCCACATTCGTTAAAGAAACATTATTAGAACTTAAATCTCATCTAAAGCCCCACACAGTTATAGTGGGAGATTTCAACACACCACTCTCACCACTAGACAGGAATACCAGACAGAAACTCAACAAAGAAGCAAAGGGTCTAATAGAAGTAATGACCCAACTGGGATTAACAGATATCTATAGAACATTTCATCTACATAAAAAAGAATATACCTTCTTCTCACCACCACATGGAACCTTCTCAAAAATCGACCACATACTTGGCAACATATCAAACCTCAGCAGCTACAAAAAAATTGGAATAACTCCATGCATCTTATCAGACCACCATGCCTTAAAATTAGAATTCAACAACAACACAAATTGCAGAAAACCTACAAACTCATGGAAATTGAATAATGCTCAACTGCACCATCCCTGGGTCAAAGAGGAAATAAAAAAAGAAATCTCAGTAGGCACTGCAGACTTAATCCACTTAGATATAATTTTTATACAGAGTAATAGAATCCAGTCAAATTTCAGTCTTTCTCATGTAGACATCCAGTTTTCCATGCACCATTAATTAAATATGTTCTATTTTCTTCAGCGTAATTATCCTCATTGTTATGTCTTTTACATACTATAGATAAGCTGTATTGATGTCTACGTATTTGTGCCTTCTATTTTGCTTTGTTGCTCTACATATCTTATGATTTTGTTCTTGTGATATGTTGCTTGTATTACTACAGTTTTGTAATCTATTTTCAAACCTAGCAGACCATAACCTCTAATATTCTTCATTTTGCTAAGAATTTTGTTGGATACTTGGGTTCTTTTCTTGTATATGAAGGTTGGGTTTTTTAAAACTATTTTTTGTGAATGAGAAGATGTGGTAATTTGGCCTCCATAAGCACATAGGGATTGACACTTTTAGAAACTATGACACTTTGGGGGATGGGCTATGAGTTTTCATAAGTGCCGAACCCATGTCAAATGCTTCAATTCACTTCCTGTTGCCTTCGAATCAAGATCCAGCTAGAACCAAGTCTTATTGAATACCTTCATTCTCCTATCTATGGTGATAATGAAATGAACCTCTGAACTATAAGATGCCACCTCAGTTAAATGCTTTCCTTTATAAGAGTTGTTGGGATCATGATGTCTCTTCACAGCATTAGAAACCCTAACACCTAAGGGACTTTTGGGTGAGATTACATTGAAACTGTAAATTACTTTTGGTAAGATGGTCATTTTCATAGTATTAATTTCACCAATCCACAAACACTTCCTGGTTTCCATTTTTTAGTGTTTTCTCAATTCCTTTATTAATTTGAAGTTATTGTATAGATCTTTTACCTTCTTTGTTAGCTTTCTTCTGAAGATAATTGATTGTTTTGATACTTTAAAAATGTGCTCATTATTTCTTTCTCACTGTGTTGTTTTTATTATTATACATACAGTAATTGATTTTGTATCTTGCCAGTTTGGATCAATTGCTAATTATTTGTAGAAATCTTCTGGTGTCATTTTTGGGATCTCTTGTTTATGACATATCTCCTAAATCCTTTGTAAATTGTCTTCTTTTCCAATTTTATCTCTATATTTTGTACTATTGCCTTCCCTCATCAGTGAGTGCTTTGAGCACTATAGTGAAAAGACATGAGGCTACTGAGCAGCCTTATCTAACTATTGGTTTAGGTTTTCATCTCTATCAGAAATCCTGTATCTATGGCTCAGGAAATATAACAGAAGCATGGGTATAAAGATTGTAAGAGTCAGAATACTAGTAAGCCTGCACTTTCTCCTGGAAACACCCAAATATACAAGAGTGGAACAATTGTAATAGGATCCATGACAAGCCCCATAAAAGACCATCAGACATGCATGCAATCAACAAAAGTATTTTAATTCTTGAGACTGAAACAATTTTCAGTTTGTAGGGATCAAAGTCCTTGACAAAGTGGCAAAAAGGTGAACCTTAGAGAATCTCACAGGCTCCTTGTAAGCATGATTAGGGGAATACCAGCAAGGGGAATTTGGTCTGGGAGCTGATTGTTCAATGCAACAAGTTCATGGGTTCTTCTAGGATTGGTAGATGGCTGTAGTTATTAAGGACTTTCCAGTACCAGGGTGGGGAATGCTCTATTTAGATAGAAGAAAGGTATAAGGTGACTTCTGCTGGATTGTCCCTGAGTTGTGGCCTTTACAGGAACTATTTGTTCAGTTGCATTAAAGTAAAACTGGGGCCTGGTCTGTGGCTGGCTCACTAGGAGTCTATCATAGCCCTCTCATTCCCCATTGAGAAGTGGAACATGTGAAATCTGAGATCAACTGACTTTTATTGTTGTCATAGAACCATCAATTGTATTGTTGAGTTCTACTCCTTTACAAACCTGATTATGGCATTAATGATGCAAGGTCTACAAGTTAAGGCCAACAATAAGAGCATAAAAGTAACAGCCTAAGCCTTCAGGAGGACATCAGAGCAATTAACCAGTGTGACCAGTTGAATAGAGATACTTACTATAATTCATTTTGTTGTTTTTTTCGAGTTTTCTTTTCTTTTTATTTTTTCTTTTTTATTAGTTATTTTTAAATTTAAATTTAAATTTAAATTAGAAACAAGGTTGCTTCACAAGTCAGTCCCAGGTCCCTCTCCATTCTCTCCCCTCCTCCCATGTCCTCCCCCGCAACCACCCCCAATATCCCCTCATTTCACCAGGGAGGGTGAGGCCCTATTTGGGGGTGCCCATAGTCTATCATTTCATTCAGGGCAGGTCCTAGACCCTCCCCCAAGAGTTCAGGGTGAGAATGCATCTCAAATTGTTGGATGGGAGTCCAAAGTCCATTTGTGTACCTGGGATAAATACTGATCTACTGCCCAAGGCTCAAAAGATTACCTAGGCTTCCTCACTGACACCTCATTCAGGGTGTCTTGATCAGTCCCATGCTGAATTCCCAGGCATCAGCCTGGGATTCAAGAGTTAACCCTTGTCAGGTCAGCTGTTTCTGGGGGTTAAACCATCCCAGTCTTAATCCCTTTGGACATTAGTCCTCCCTCTCTGTTACTGGCTTTCTTGAGTTCAGCTCAGTGCTTAGCCATGGGAGTCTGCCTCTTCTTCCATCAGCCACTGAATGAAGGTTCTGTTTCCCAGACTCTCTGGCCATGGGATTGTAGGCTGGCACTCCCTAGATCTATGTCTAAATTCCATATATGAGAGAGTGCATTCCATGTTTCTCTTTTTGTGACTAGGTTACCTTGCTCAGGATGGTTTCTTCTAGTGTCATCCATTTGCCTGCAAATCTCAGAATTCCATTGTTTTTTTTTCTGCTGAATAGTACTCCATTGTGTAAATGTACCACATTTTCTCTATCCACATTTCAGTTAAAGGGCATCTAGGTTGCTTCCAATTTCTGGCTATTACAAATAATGCTGCTATGAACATAGTGGAACAGACATCCTTGTTGTATGAATGGGCATCTTTTGGATATCTGCCTAAGAGTGGAGTTGCTGGGTCTTGTGGTAGGTTTATTCCCATTTTTCTGAGGGATCTCCATACTGATTTCCAAAGTGGCTGAACAAGTTGGCACTCACTCCAGCAATGGAGCAGTGTTCCCCTTTTACCACATACACTTGAGCATAAATTGTCATTGGTGTTTTTGATTTTAGCCATTCTGACAGGAATGAGATTGTTTTGATTTGCATTTCCCGGATGCCTAAGGATGTTGAGCACATTCTCAACTGCCTCTCAGCCATTTTAGAATTCTCTATTGAAAATTCTGTATTTAGTTCTGCAGCCCACGTTTTAATTGGATCCTTTGGTGTTTTGGAGATTTGCTTCTTGAAGTGTTTGTAAATTTCAGAGATCAACCCTCTGTCAGATGTGGGGTTAGTGAATACTTTTTCCCATTCTGTGGACTGCCTTTTGTCTTCCTCACTGTGTCCTTTGCCTTATAGAAGCTTCTCAGTTTCAGGAGGTCCCATTTATTAATTGTTGATCTCACTGTCTGTGCAACTGGTGTTACATTCAGGAAGCTGTCTCCTGTACCAATTCGTTCAAGGGTACCACCCACTTTCTCTTCTAAGAGGTTCAGTGTGGTTGGATTTATGTAGAGGTCTTTGATCCATTTGGACTTAAGTTTTGTGCATGGTGATAAACATGGATCAATCCACATTCTTCTACATGCCAGCCTCCAGTTATACCAGCACCATTTGTTGAAGATGCTTTCTTTTTTCCATTGTATATTTTTAGCTTCTTTGTCAAAGATCAGATGTTCATACGTGTGTGGGTTAATATCAGGGTTTTCAATTTGATTCCATTGGTCTACCTATCTATTTTTGTGCCAATACCAAGCTGTTTTCAGGATTATAGCTCTATAATAGAACTTGAAGTCAGGGATGGTGATGCCTCTGATCGTTGCCTTGTTGAACAGGGTTGTTTTGGCTATCCTGGGTCTTTTGTTTTTCCATACAAAATTGATTATTGTTCTTTCAAGGTCTGTGAAGAATTGTGCTGGCATTTTAATGGGGATTGCATTGAATCTGTAGATTGCTTTTGTCAGGAATGCCATTGTTACTACATTGATCCTACCTATCCAAGAGCATGGGAGATCTTTCCATTTTCTGAGGGCTTCTTTAAAGATTCAAAGTTCTTATGATACAAGTCTTTCACTTGTTTGGTTAGCGTTACCCCATGGTATCTTATGTTGTTTGTGGCAATTGTAAAGGGTGATGTTTCTCTGATTTCTTTCTCAGCCCTTTTATCATCTGTATATAGTAGGGCTACTGATTTCCTTGAGTTGATCTTGTAGCCTGCCACTTTGCTGAAGGTGTTAATAAGCTGTAAAAGTTCATGGGTAGAGTTCTTTCAGTCATTTATGCAAAGTATCATATCATCTGAAAATAGTGAAAGTTTGACCCCTTCCTTCCCAATTTGTGTCCCCTTGATGCTCTTTTGTTGTTGTACTGCTCTGGCTAGAACTTCAAGTACAATGTTGAAAAGGTATGGAGAGAGTGGACAGTCTTGTCTTGTTCCTGATTTTAGAGGAATTGCATTGAGTTTCTGTCCATTTCGTTTGATGTTTGCTGTTGCTTTACTGTATATAGCTTTTATTATGTTTAAGTATGCTCCTTTTATCCCAGATCTCTCCAGACCATTATCATGAAGGGATGTTGGATTTTGTCAAAGGATTTTTCTGCATCTAGTGAGATGATCATGTGATTTTTGTTTTTTATCTTGTTTATATGGTGGATTACATTAATGGATTTTCGTATGTTGAACCATCCCTGCATCCCTGGGATGAAACCTAGTTGATCGTGTTGAATGATTGTTTTGATGTGTTCTTGGATCTGATTTGCCAGTATTTTATTGAGTATTTTTGCATCAATGATCATGAGGAATATTAGTCTGAAGTTCTCTTTCTTAGTTGTGTATTGTGTGGCTTGGGGATCAATGTTATTGAAGCCTCATAGAAAGAGTTTGGCAAAGACCCTTCTGCTTCTATTGTGTGGAAAACTTTGAGAAGAGTTGGCATAAGCTGCTCTTTGAATTTCTCGTAGAATTCTGCACTGAGGCCATCTGGACCTGGGCTTTTTTTGGTTGGGAGACTGTTTATGACTGCTTCTATTTCCATAGGGGTTATAAGTCTATTTAAATTGCTTATCTGTTCTTGATTTAATTTTGGCAAGTGATAGCTATCCAGGAAGTCATCCATTTCCTTTAAATTTTCGAATTTTGTGCAGTGCAGGTTTTCAAAATATGACCTGATGATTCTCTGAATTTCCTCAGAGTCCATTGTTGTGTCCCCCTTTTCATTTCTGATTTTGTTAATTTGCATGTTCACACTCTGCTGTTTGGTAAGTTTGGACAAATGTTTGTCTATCTTATTGATTTTCTCAAAGAACCAACTCTTTGTTGCATTGATTCTTTGTATTGTTTTCCTAGTTTCTACTTTATTGATTTCAGACCTCAATTTGATTATTTCCTGGCATCTACTCCTCCTGGGGGAGTTTGCTTCTTTGTATTCTCGAGCTTTCAGCTGTGCTGGTAATTCTCTAGTATAGCTATTTTCCAGTTTCTTCATGTGGGCACTTAGTGCTATGAACTTCCCCCGAAGCACTGCTTTCAAAGTGTCCCATAGGTTTGGGTATGTTGTGTCTTCATTCTCATTGAATTTTAGGAAGTCTTTTATTTCTTTTTTATCTCTTCTTTGACCCAGGTATGGTGCAGTTGTGCATTTATTCAATTTCCAAGAGTTTGTAGGTCTTCTGCAATTTGTGTTTTTGTTGAATTCTAATTTTAAAGCTTGGTGGTCTGATAAGATGCATGGAGTTGTTCAAAATTTTTTGAAGCTGCTGAGGTTTGATATGTTGCAAAGTATGTGGTCAATTTTTGAGAAGGTTCCATGTGGTGGTGAGAAGAAGGTATATTCTTTTTTATGTGGATGAAATGTTCTGTAGATGTCTGTTAATCCCTGTTGATTCATTATTTCTATTAGACCTTTTGCTTCTTTGTTGAGTTTCTGTCTGGTATTCCTGTCTAGTGGTGAGAGTGGTGTGTTGAAATTTCCCACTATAAGTGTGTGGGGCTTTATATCTGATTTAAGTTTTAGTAATGTTTCTTTTACGAATATGGATGCCTTTGTATTTGGGGCATAGATGTTCAGGATAGACACTTCATCTTGGTGAATTTCACCTGTGACGAGTATGCTATGACCTCCTTCATCTCTTTTGATTGATTTTATTTTAAAGTCTAATTTGTTAGATATTAGGATTGCTACCCCTGCTTGTTTCTTGGGTCCATTTGATTGGAAAATTTTTTCCCAACCTTTAACTCTCAGGTAATGTCTTTCTTTGAGAGTGAGGTATGTTTCTTTTATGCAGCAGAAGAATGGGTTCTGTCTTCGAATCCATTCTGCTAGCCTGTGTCTTTTTATGGGTGAGTTAATGTCATTAATGTTGAAGGATATTAATGACCATTGATTTCTCATTTTTCTTTGATTTGGAATGGTTGTTGGTGGTGGAATTATTTGTGGAATCTATTTTTTGTCATGGAATATCTTGTTTCCTCCATCTATAGTGATTGAGACCTTTGCCAGGTATAGTAGTCTGGGCTGGCTTCCATGGTCTCTTAGTGTAGGTAGAATATCTATCCAGGACCTTCTGGCTTTCAGAGTTTCCATGAAAAGTCAGGTGTGATTCTGATAGGTTTGCCTTTATATGATACTTGGCCTTTTTCCTTAGCTGCTCTTAATATTCTTTCTTTATTCTGTATGTTTGGGGTCTTGATTATTATGTGGTGAGGGGACTTTTTGTGATCCACTCTATTTGGTGATCTGCAAGATTCTTCCACCTTCATTGGCATGTCTTTCTTAAGGTTGGGAAAGTTTTCTTCTATGATTTTGTTGAATATGTTTTCTGCCTCTCTTAAGTGGTTTTCTTTTCCTTCTTCTATACCTATTATTCTTAGGTTTGGTCTTTTCATGGTGTCACATATTTCCTGGATGTTTTGTATTAAGGATTTGTTGGACTTAAGATTTTCTTTGGTTGATGAATCCACTTTTCCTAGTGTATCTTCAACACCTGAGATTCTTTCTTCCATCTCCTGTGTTCTGTTGGTAATGCTTGTATCAGTGATACCTGACAGTTTGCCCAGCTTTTCTATTTCCCGCCTTTCTTCAGATTTTGTTTTTGTTTTTTTCTCTATTTTAGTTTTTAACCCTTGCACTGTCTTCTAATTTTCTGTTTATCTTTTCATCCATTTGTTGAATTTTATGATTTTTTTTGTTTGTTCTTTCTTCCATATCTTGCATTTTTTGGTTTACTTTTTCTTCCAGTTCTTGTATTTTTTGTTTTGTTTTTTCTTCCATTTCTTGCCTTTTTTTGGTTTGTTTCTTCTTCCATTTCTTGAATTTTTACATTGTTTTTTCTTCCATTTTTTGCTTTGCTTCTTCTTCTATTTCCTGCCTTCTTGGTTTGTTTTTTTCTTCCATTTTATGGTTTGTTTTTTCATCCATTTCTTTGAGGGATTTTCCTATATCCTCTTTTAGGGGCTCTATCATTTTCATGAAGGTGTTTATAAGGTCATTCCCTTCTGCTTCCTTTGCACTGGAATGTTGGAGTCTTGCTGGTGTGGAGTCTCTAGAGTCTGGTGGTGTCATATTTGTTTTTCTGTTGCTGAGTGTGTTTTTGTATTGTCTCTTTCCCATCTTTTCTTCTAGTGGGTGCAGAAAGAGCCCCTTACTGGTCTGGTGTTTAGGGGACAAGAGTTCCCTTTTGGTGGGTGCTAACAAGTCCAATAATCTGGTAGTTCTTCTA
Source organism: Mesocricetus auratus (assembly GCF_017639785.1). Taxonomy (NCBI): domain Eukaryota; kingdom Metazoa; phylum Chordata; class Mammalia; order Rodentia; family Cricetidae; genus Mesocricetus; species Mesocricetus auratus. The sequence goes on along the minus strand of NW_024429192.1, from coordinate 71,770,194 downwards.
TTCCTCATCCTAATTCTGGTCCTATGGGTGGAGAAGAAGATCAGGAATCTGGGGTGCTTATCCTCCCATCTGGTCCCCTGGTCCCTTTGCTGGATCTTCTGGTTTCCTGGTTTCGCTGATGGGAGAGAAATCATGGAATCTGAGGCACCTGGCTCCTCCCAGGATTGGAAGCTCTGTGCAGTTCCCAGGTGATCCCCAGGCACTGGAACACAGGCCTGGATGTAGGGCCTGTTGTACCTGGTCCCGCCAGAACAGCTGGATATCTACCTATGGGATGGGGGAATGATGCCCCTACATCTTTTCCCGTTTGTCCTCTGATCTGGCCATGTAGTGTTAAGCTCCAGGATTTTCTACATCCAAGCAGATGTCCTTTTAACTGCATCAATGTATTGAATTAATATTGGGTTGCATGCCCCTTCTCCAGCAAATTTAGATCACCATTCACCCAGATATTTTGGTTCAATTGCCCCCTTTACCTTGATAAAAATCTCTATCTTTGAGGTCTTATACCAGGGTTATTCATGGGATGAAAGGTCCATGAAGCAAAGAAATAGTTGCTGACTCCCCCACAGGTCTCAATCTAGGCCTTATCTCTATCATGTCTAGGGAAATGTAAAAATGCATGACCTCTTATAACTTTGCATCAGGTATATTATTCCACCTATAGATTGTTCCAAGTCAAAATATAGATAAGAAAATCAGGTCCCTAAAGGTGATGTATGGGAAGTCTTTTTCAAGATGTTTCCTGATTCATCATTGATGAGTTTCCATGTGAGATTAAAGGTTAGGTGGGGCTTGTAGTCCCAAAACTGTGGCCTGTCTGGAAAACCCTAGCAAGCATGAGTTCAGGAAACATAGGAACAAGTCCATCACTTAACTGGGTTGGTGACTTTTTGGATTCTCAGCTTTACAGTGTCTTCTGGGTGCTTAGTTGATTTTCAGCCTCCAGAGTTCACTTCCCCTGGAGTATAGTGCTCAGGATCATGGTGTGAATCTATGGGTTTCATGGGATAATGATGAATTCAGGTGGGACTCCCATCCACTTTAATGGGCATTGTCGGGATTATAGTATCAGGTCCTTTCCAATCAGGCTCCAAAATCTCTTTTCAGTGTCTCTTGATAATCAGCAGGTTCCCTGAGTAGCACATATGGGGTATAGGAGGCAGTGCCATCTCATTAACTGCCTGCAGCCAAAGCCAAATTTGTTTATGCATCTTAGACAACACTTTTAAGGAAAATCTTTGGGCATAAAATTTAGCTAGTAATGCTGCCTTGAAGTAGGGCAGCATGGGTGGTAGCCTGACATTCATGATTTCAATGGGGTCAGGCTTATGGTATATACAGGGGGAATTGTGAACCCAGCAGAGAGCAAAGAGGAGGAGTGACACCCAGTCACCACCAGCCTCAATGGTTAATTTGGCTAAGGTATCATTTATGTTCTGATATGTCATTTCTATCTTGCCTGAACATTGAGGATGGCATGCACAATGAAGTTTTCAAATGGTCCCCATAGCCTTAACTGTTACCTGAGAGATGAATGCTGGCCCATTACCTGAGCCCAAGGCACAGTAAGGCCATACCTTGGGATGATTTCTTCCAGCAGGTTCTTGACTTCATACAGCCATGTCATGTTTAGTTAGAAATGCCTCAGTCCATCCTGTAAAAGTATTTATAAAATCCAGCAAATAGGATTGGTTTTAACACTGTGTAGTCAAAAATCATCCAAGTTAATAATGAATACATTGATAATTTCGTGTAAGCTGCCGTCATAACATTCAATGATAAATCTGGCTATCTCAGCATGTATTCATGTATTAAGATATAATCAGAGCCAGGTTGAATCATCTCTGGAGGACCAACTGAACAGGAATCTGCTGAGAGAGCTGGTCTACTCCTGCCCACACTCATGGAAGTGGGCAGAGGGTAGAGAGCAGAAGACAGAGGGCAGAGTTCCCACCCACTGCATGAGGGAGAGCCTAATCCACTGTAAGACTCATCAGAGTATTGGACCTGCTTCCACCCACTGTAAGATAACCTTAGACTTGTACCCAGCAGAAAAGGAAGAGACCCAACCTGTACCCTCTGGAATAAGGGCTTGGAATATGACAATATAAGAACACATTCAATGACAGAAAAACCAATATGATGCCACCAGAGCCTAGGGACTGTACACCAGCAAGATCTGAACATCACAACACACATGAAGCAGAAGTGCATGACCTTAAAAACAGCTTCATGAAGATGATAGAGGCCCTAAAAGAGGAAATGAAAAAGTCCTTTAAAGAAATGGAAGAAAAGACAAACCAAAAATTGCAAGAAACAATTCAAACAGTGCAAGGGTTGAAAACTGAAATAAAGACAATAAAAAACACAGTCTGAAGGAATGCTGGAATTAGAAAAGGTGAGTAAAATATCAGAAACTACAGATGCAAGCATAACCAACAGAATACAAGAGTTAGAAGAAAGAAACTCAGGCTTTGAAGATTCACCAGGAGAAATAGATTAAGAGTCCAATTTCCCTAACACAAAATATCCAGGAAATTTATGGAACACCATGAAAAGGCCAAATATAAGACTAATAGGGATAGAAGGTAAAGAAACCCGGGAGCCAAGCACCCCAGACTCCAGATCTTCTCTTCCACCAATGAGACCAGGAAAGGAGAGGAGGCTGGGAGTCCAGGGAAGCAGCTGTTCCTCCGGCAGCATCAGGTAAACAGGCCGGCTTCCTGGCCTGTGTCCCAGTGCCTGCAGATCGCCTGGGAACTGCACAGAGCTCCCAATCCTGGCAGGATCCAAGCACCCAGACCCCAGGTCTTCTCTCCCACCAACGAGACCAGGAAACCAGAGGACACAGGGAGACCAGGGGAGTAGCTGTTCTGGATCAAGTACAACAGGACCCAGCATAGGGTCCAGGGGACCAGGTAAGAGGATAAGCGCCCCAGATTCCTGATCTTCTTCTCCACCCACGGGACCAGCATTCGAACAAGGAATAGAAGAACCACCAGATTATTGGACTTGCTAGCACCCACCAAAAGGGAACTCTGGTCCCCAGACCAGTAAGGGGCTCTTTCTGCACCCACTAGAAGAAGAGATGGGAAAAAGACAATACAAAAACACAGTCAGCAACAGAAAAACAAATATGACACCGCCAGACTCTAGAGACTCCACACCAGCAAGACCCCAACATTCCAATGCGAATGAAGCAGAAGAGAACGACCTTAAAAGCACTTTCATGAAAATGATAGAGGCCCTAAAAGAGGATATTGGAAAATCCCTCAAAGAAATGGAAGAAAAAACAAACCAAAAAATGCAAGAAGTGGAAGAAAAAATAAACCAAAAAATGCAAGAATTGGAAGAAAAAACAAACCAAAAAAATGCAAGAATTGGAAGAAGAAACATACCAAAAAAGGCAGGAAATGGAAGAAGAAACAAGGCAAAAAATGCAAGAAATGGTAGAAAAAACAAAGCAAAAAATGAAAAAAATGGAAGAAGAAACAAACCAAAAAAGGCAGGAAATGGAAGAAGAAACAAAGCACAAAAAGCGAGAAATGGAACAAAAAGCAAACCAACAAATGCAAGAAATGGAAGAAAGAACAAACCAAAAAATTCATAAAAGGCAACAAACAGACGAACAGATAAACAGAAAATTGCAAGAAGCAATGCAAACACTGCAAGGGTTGAAAACTGAAATAGAGACATTAAAAAAAAACACAATCTGAAGAAAGGCAGAAAATAGAAAAGCTGGACAAACAGCCAGGCACTACCAATACAAGCATTACCAACAGAATAGAAGAGATGGAAGAGAGAATCTCAAGTGTTGAAGATACACTAGGAGAAATGGATTTATTAACCAAAGAAAACCTTAAATCCAACAAATCCTTAACCCAGAACATCCAGGAAATATGGGACACCATGAAAAGACCAAACCTAAGAATAATAGGTATAGAAGAAGGAGAAGAAACCCACCTCAAAAGGGCAGAAGGCATATTCAACAAAATCATAGAAGAAAACTTTCCCAACCTTAAGAAAGACATGCCAATGATGGTACAAGAAGCCTACAGAACACCAAATAGAGTGGACCACAAAAAAAAATCCCCTCGCCACATAATAATCAAGACCCCAAACATACAGAATAAAGAAAGAATATTAAGAGCAGCTAAGGAAAAAGGTCAAGTAACATATAAAGGCAGACCTATCAGAATTACACCTGATTTCTCCATGGAAATTCTGAAAGCCAGAAGGTCCTGGATAGATATTCTACCTACACTAAGAGACCATGGATGCCAGCCCAGACTACTATACCCGGCAAAGCTCTCAATCACTATAGACGGAGAAAACAAGATATTCCATGACAAAACTAGATTGAAGCAATATGTGTCCACTAACCCAGCCCTACAGAAAATTTTGGAAAGAAGGTAAGAAACCCAGCTCAAAGGTACAGAAAACATATTCAACAAAATCCTAGAAGAAAACTTTCTCAACCTAAAGAAAGTCATGCCAATGAAAGTACAACAAGCCTACAGAATACCAAATATAGTGGACCACAACAAAAATCCCCTCGCTGCATAATAATCAAAATTCCAAACATACAGAATAAAGAAAGTATATTAAGAGCTGTGAGGAGCCGCCCTCGCTATCGCTATTGCCGTTAGAAGATGGCGCTGACATCTGCTGTCAGTTGGAGTTAACCGTTTAAGCTGTGCCTCTCCCGTGGCGTCATCTGGGGTGATGTGCAAACCACCAATCCCGGCTCTACACGTCTCACTCGGAGCTCCTAGGCTTATATAAGGGGCTGGGTTTCTTAGCTTGGGGTCTCCCTCTAAGAAGCTGATCATCTATCTCTCAAGATGCATTAAAGCTTTACTGCAGAAGGATCCGAGTGTTCTGCGTCGTTCTTGCTGGCGAGACGGTAGCGCGGGACAAAGAGCAGCAAAGGAAAAAATACCAAGTAGCATACAAAGACAAACCTATCAGAATCACACCTGACTTCTCCATGGAAACTCTGAAATCCAGAAGTTCCTGAGTACTCTACCAACCCTAAGAGACCATGGATGCCAACCCAGACTACTATAGCCAGCAAAGATTTCAACCACTATAGATGGAGAAAACAAGATATTCCATGACAAACCAGATTTAAACAATACATATCCACTAATTCGGACCTAAAGAAAGTCATGGAAGAAAAACTTCAACATAAGGAATGTAAATACGTTCACAGAAACATAGATAGATAATTCAACTTTACCAAAAGTCAAAAGATAAGTGGGGTAAATTCACCAAGAAATCAAAAACAAACAAGAATTAACACTCAATTGTCATTAATCTTCCTCAATATTAATGATCTCAATTTGCCTATGAAAAGACAAAGGCTAACAGAATGGATACAAAGACAGAATCCATCCTTCTGCTGCATACAAGAAACACATCTCAACTTCAAAGATAGACATTACCTCAGAGTAAAGGTTGGGATGAGATTTTCCAATTAAATGGACCCAAGAAACAAGGTGATGCAGCTATATTTGTATCGAACAAATTAGGCTTCAAAGTAAAACCAATCAAAAGAGGTAAAGAAGGTCATTTCATATTCATCACAGGAAAAATCCATCAGGAAGAAATCTCAGTTCTGAACATCTATGCCCCAAATACAAAGGCACTCACGTTTATAAAAGAAAAATTATTGAAACTCAAATCACACATAAGACATCACACAACTATAATGGCATACTTCAACATCCAACTCTCATCACTAGACAGGTCTACCAGACAGAAACTTAACAAAAAACAAAGGAACTAATAGAAGTTTTGACCCAATTGTGTTTAACAGGCATCTATAGAGCATTCCATCCAAACACAAAAGAATATACTTCTGGTCAGCACCACATGAGACCTTCTCTAAAATTGACAACATACTTGGCAACATAGCAAGCTTTGACAGGTAAAAAACATTGGAATAACCCTGCATCTTATCAGACCATGATGCTTTAAAGTTAGAATTCAACAACAACATAAATTGCAGAATAACTACAAACTCATGGAAATTGAACAACTCTCAATTGCACCATTCCTGGGTCAAGCAAGGAATAAAGAAAGAAAGTAAAACTTCCTAGAATACAGTGAAAATTAAGATATAACATACCCAAACTCATGGGACACTATGAAAGCAGTACTAACAGGAAAGTTCATAGCTCTAAGTGCACATATGAAGAAACTGGAAAATAGTCACACTAGAGAATTAACAGCACAGATGAAAAGCTCTAGAACAAAATGAAACAAACTTATCCTTGAGGAGGAGATGCCAGGAAATAAATTGAGGGGTGAAATCAATAAATGCAAAACAAAGAAAACAATACAAAAAATCAATGTAACAAAGATAAAGTCAACATGACAGACAAACCTTTATCCAAACTAACCAAAAGGTAGAGAGAAAACATGCAAATTAACAAAATCAGGAATGAAAAAGGGGACATAACAACTGACACCTAGGAAATCCAGAGATTCTTTATGTCATACTTTAAAAACATGTATTCCACAAAATTCAAAAATTTAAAGGAAATGAACAATTTTCTGGATAGATATGACTTACCAAAATTAAATCAAGAAACAATAAGCAGTCTAAACATACCCATAACCTCTAATGTAATAGAAACCATCATCAAAAGTCTCACAACCAAATAAAGCTCAGGGCCAGATGGCTTCAGTGCAGAATTCTACCAGAAACTCAAAGAGGAGCTAATTCTCATACTCCTCAACGTGTTCCACACAATAGAAACAAAAAGATCACTGCCAAACTCTTTTTACAAGGTTACAATTACCTTGGTATCCAGCCACCCAAAGACACAACTAAGAAAGAGAACTACATACCAATATTCCTTATGTTCATTGATCCAAAAATATTCAATAAAATACTAGCAAATTGAACCCAAGAACACATCAGAAAAATCATCCACCATAGGCTTCATCCCAGGGATACAGGGATGGTTCAACATAAGAAAATCTATCAACATAATTCACCATATAAACAAACTGCAAAAGGAAAACCACATGATCATTTCACTTGATGTTGAAAAAGCCTTTGACAAAATACAACACCCCTTCATGATAAAGGTCTTGGAGAGATCAGAGATAACAGGAACATACATTAACATAATAAAAGCAATTTACAGTAAACCAGCAGGTAACATCAAACTAAATAGAGAGAAACTCAACACAATTCCTCTAAAATCAGGAACAAGACAAGGTTGTGCACTCTCTCCATATCTCTTCAATATTATACCTGAAGTTCTAGCTAGAGCAATAAGACAACAAAATGAGATCAATGGGATACAAATTGGAAAAGAAGCCAAACTTTCACTATTTGCAGAAGACATGAAAGTTTATATATGTGACCCAAAAACCTCTTCATGGGAACTCCTAGAGCTGATAAACACCTTCATCAATATGTCAGGATGCATGATCAACTAAAAAAAATCAGTAGCCCTGATATATACAGAGGATAAATGGTCTGAGAAAGAAATCAAAGAAATATCACACTTTATAATAGCCACAAGCAACATAAAATATCTGGGGATAACGCTAACCAAACAAGTGAAAGACCTATATAGCCTAAACTTTCAGCCTTTAAAGAAAGAAATTAAAGAAGATACCAGGAAATGGAAAGATTTGCCATGCTCTTGGATATGTAGGATGAACATAATAAAAATAGCAATCTTGCCAAACACAATATACAGTTTCAATGTAATCCCCACGAAAATACCGGCACAATTCTTCACAAATCTTGAAAGAACAATAATCAACTTTATATGAAAAACAAAAGACCCAGGATAGCCAAAACAACCTTGTAAAATAAAGGAACTTCCAGAGACATCACCATCCCTGACCTCAAGCTCTATTATAGAGCTATAATTGTGAAAAAGCTCGGTATTGGCACAAAAATAGACAGGTAGACCAATGGAATTGAATGTAAAACACTGATATTAACCCACACACCTATGGACAATTTATTTTTGACAAGGAAACTAAAATTATACAATGGAAAAAAGACAGCATCTTCAACAAGTCATGCTGGTATAACTGGATATTGGTATGTGGAAGACTAAAGATAGATCCATATCTATCACCATGCACAAAACTTAAGTCCAAATGCATCAAAGACCTCAACACAAATCCAGCCACACTGAACCTCTTAGAACAGAAAGTGATAGCTACTCTTGAATGAATTGGTATAGGAGACTTCTTTCTGAACATAACACCAGTAGCACAGACACTGAGATCGACTATTAATAAATGGGACCTCCTGAAACTGAGAAACTTTTGTAAAGCAAAATACACAGTCAACAACACAAAAAGGAGCCCACAAAATGGGAAAAGACATTCACCCACCCCACATCTGACAGAGGGCTGATCTCCACAATTTTCAAAGAACTCAAGAAGCAAGTCTCCAAAACACTAAATAATCCAATTAAGATGTAGGGTACAGATCTAAATAGAGAATTCTCAATAGAGGAGTCTAAAATGGTTGAGAGAGACTTAAGAACGTGTCAGCATCCTTATCCTTTAGGGGAAGCAAGTCAAAACAACTCTGAGATACCATCTCACTCTTGTCAGAATGCCTAATATCAAAAACTACAATGACAGTTTGTGCTGAAGAGGATGTGGAGAGAGGGGAATACTCCTCCACTGCTAGTAGGAGTGCAAACTATTACACCCACTTTGGAAATCAGAATGGAGATTCCTCAGGAAAATGGGAAACAGTCTGCCACAAGATTCAGCAATCTAAGCAATAGTGCAGAAGCTCCCCTAAATGCCCTTCCCCAATAATGAAATTGATGACTTCCTTGTATGGTATCCTAGAGCCTTCATCCAGTGACTGATGGAAGCAGAAGCAGAAACCCAAAGCTAAACACTGAACTGAGATCCTTGAAACCAGTTGCGGAGAGGGAGAAGTGATGAGCAAAGGTCTAAAGACCTGGCTGTTGAAGTCCACAGATACAGCTGACCTGAACAAAGGAGAGTTCATGGACCATAGACTGATAGCTGAGAAACCTGCATGGGACTGAACCAGACCCTCTGGACATTGGTGTCATTGAGGAGGCCTTGGCATTTTGGGGGGCCTCAGGAACAAGATCAGCATTTATCCCTGGCATCCAAATGTATTTTGGGAGCCCATTACACATGAAGGGATACTCTCTCAGCCTGGACTCAAATGATATGACAGATTTTGGAGATCCTCCATGAAGAGCCTCACCCTCCCTGGAGAGTGGAGTGGGTATTGGGTGGGGAGTTGGAGGGGTTTGGGAAGTGGGGGAAGAGGGGAGTGGGAGGGAGCTGGGATTGACATGTGAAGTAAGCTTGTTTCTAATAAAAAACAGATATAATCAGTTTAATAATAAACCTATGATAGATTACCTGGACATAATTCAACAGTCACAACACAGAAGACATCTCAATTTCCAGGCAGCACTGAACCATCTGGACGTTTAATGGGAGTTTGAAAATTATATGTAGGATTTCCTAGTTCATTCCATGACAATGAATTTTAGTGGCTGGGAAATACAGATTCCAAGTTATGAGAAATGAGAAATTAACAGCATTGAACAGTCAGGAAGGGCAAAATTTAAGGTTGGATGTCTTTTAATTAGATGTTGGCTTGAATATTTATTAGGGTCCCAGGTTCCTTTCCATTCTCATATTGGTCCTGTCTAGATACCTACAACTGTGTATCCCTGCTGTTTCTCCTGACAGTACCTTCTGGGAACAGGAGCTGCCATATCAGGGAGACTGCCTTATTTCCCTGCTTCACAAGTTTTTTTTAAATTGCCATTGATTCCCCTATCTCAGATAAAGAAACATCCTCATCTCAGGTGAGTGGCCAAAATTGCTCTAGTTGATCTATGCTGAATGGTGGACTCTAGGTGTCATCAGCCCTATATAGGGGACTTTCATGAGGGGGTGTTTCCTCTCATTAATCTAGGGTGATGTGGCAAAAGTTTGGTGGGCTTTACATCTGACAATATATCTGCAGTGTGCAAGTGAATGCTAGAGGCCATAACTGATGTAATTTAAAAACACCATAAAGAGAAATCATGCTGATCAATAAGGCTCATACAGGAGGTTTATTGACAGAGGAGAGAGAAGGAGCAGGGAAGGTGGCAAAAAAGGGTTAGGGATGAGGGCAATGACCAGTGCTTGGGGATAAGAGTGGCAGTAGAGAAAAAAACTGAGGCAGAGAAAGAGTAGTGATAGAGAAAGAGACAGGAGGTGGGCAAAGGCCACCTTTGAAAAGGGAACATAGAAAATATGCACAGGGTGTGCTCTTAGTTACTGTAGATGAGGATGTATCCTGTAGGGACCCTAAGGGCAGGCCAGTACATATTCATGAATACTAACAATCCTTCTTTTAGTTTATCATAAAAAGGTGAGGAGTTAGAATGTGGTAGCAGGTAAGATGGGAATGAGGACTCCGTGTTCCCAAGACTGCTTCTTGCTCACCTGGGGCATCACAATCTTTGAGGGAACTGAAAAAGCAGGGGTGTTGGCTAAGACCAGGAGTAACTGGATATTTCACTTTACTATCTAGGCTCTGTGTGGTGGTCTGATGCCTCTTGGATGTAGCAATACGCCATTCAAGGTGGATGCAAACAAACTTCCTGGATCTTGAACCTCCTGATCCTTTCCCATCACCACAGCACCTGGACACCCTCTTTCTACACAATTTATCAGGAAACACAGGTGGGTGACTACTGAGGGAGTTGTTGTAGAGATAGTACCTTTATAATAAAAGACTAGTAAACAGTTGTAATAAAATCTGTTCTGTGAGTCTGTTATCTGAATTTGGGGGATTGTGGATATTTCTGGGGTGCTGTTGGTTCTCATCACCTTAATATGTTTGGTATCTTTATGCCTCCAACACTTTGGCTAACAGTTGGTATTCTTATAACAATGGGTGATTAGTTGTTTGATCAGAGATTTTGAATGTATCAATTGAGATATATAGAAATGAAATTCGTGAGGCAGGGTGTCGTTTTTAAAGATAGAAGAACAAGGAAAACACTCAAGAAGGTTAGCATATACCTTTCATAGGAGTTCCCAATCCAGTATAAAGCAGGTTTTGAAGCAATGAAAAAGAAGAAGGGAATTCATTCTCTGCGTCCAGAATGTCAGGCCCATGGAATAGTGAGGCCATATTTGATTTAAAAGGGGTGGTCAGTGAGTTTCCAAAAGGCATTCCCATGGGAATAAGGAGGTATATGAAACAGTTCCCATAAATGAAGCAGAGAAGTAAGACCCTAGAGTCTGCAATTCATAGTATCCCTGGAATATTGAGAGGCTCAATTTCAAGAAGGCACAGGACACAGTTATTCCTCAAACACAGGGCAGGGGCAAGGACACTTAGCCCCAGAGTGTCACAGTTGCCTGGCACCAGTACTTTGAGAAAAGCCAGAAGGCGAGGAGGGGACTGTGGTGAGGAAATGAAGCCTCTCGTCTGGGGGAATTGTCAGAGGCAGGTAGCCCTGAGAGAGAACCAATTGTGAGTATTGAATGGAAGATGAAGCTACCAATGCACTTGAAAGCAGAACTGTTGCAGGTGGAAGTGTGCAGATCAGAAAGCAATGTCTAAGGGGTATCTGTGCCAGATCTCACAGCAAATGCAGATGAGTTTACAAGCCCTTAAATTGGGCAATGAGTGCAAAAGTTGAAGATAAAAATGCCAAAGTTCCATGAGTTAGTGAGATAAGTGGGACCCAAATGTCTATAGTTCCCTGCATTCCATGTGTGCAGAGATGGCCAATCTTGAGAAGTCACAGGCTGCTCATTGATTTGTCAAACACAGAGCAGGGACCAAGGTTCTGAGCCCAAGAGTGCCATGGTTGCCTGGTATCAGGGCTTAACAACCCAAAAGGCAAGAAAACTTTCAAGAGAGACCAATCTCACTCATGGAAAATGGCCAGAGGTGGAAAAGTGAGGGTTCACCAATCATGCCAGTGTTAGATGGAGATACCTAGTAATCCCTTAGTTGGAGATGTGAGGTTGCCATATGTGGATCAGGCTCCAAGATCCCTGCTGGGATCAGACTGCCAGTGGTCAGGAGGAAGTGCCAGTAAAGCCTTCCCAGGCATGGAGCAAATGTTGTCATTAAAATGCCATGAATAAAGCCATTGCATACAACAGGGCTCACATAGGAGATTTACTGGAAGAGAGGAGGGCAGGGGGCAAAGTCGGGGGCAGAGAGGGAGGCAGAGACCAGTCCCTGGGTACAAGAGTGGCAGAAGAAAAAAGAGAGAGGGAGAGGATGAGGCACAGGGAGAGTGAGGAGGTAGAGAGGAGGTAGAGAGAGGAATATATGTGTGTGTGTGTGCGCACGTGTGTGTGTGTGTGTGTGTGTGTGTGTGTGTGTGTGTGTGTGTGTGTAGGAAGGAAGGAAGGAAAGAAGGAAAGACAAGCAGGCAAGGCCCAACTTTAAAAAGGGAACATGGCAGATGTATGATGGGAGACTCCTGTGTATATGTCAATAAAGCGCTGTTGGCCAATAGGGAAGCAGGATAGGTGGGACTAGGAGTCTAGGAGGATTCTAAAAAATGTAGTAAACTGGCTGTTCACCATGTGATTCCTGGGAAGAGGAGACACAAGTCTGAGTTCTCAGAAATATAATTCCTTATAAAAATATATTGGTGATTATGGGTCAATAATAATTAAATCAGATCTAGCCAATGAAAAACAGTAACAAATGACCAACAGCTTCATAATTAATATAGTGTCTTAAGTGTTATTTGGGGTTTCAGACAGCTCGGTAGGGCCCAGGTGGCTGGCGGGGAAGACAACATGTTACAGATGTACGCAGGGGGTGCTCTTAGTGGTTGCAGTTGAGAATGTAGCCAGTCAGGGCAGACAAAGACAGCCCAGAATAGAGCATCTAGTCATAGGTTATATCTCACATGATAGCAATAGGTCAAAGATGATGAACCAAGGATCTTTTTTCAGACACCTTAATAATTGATGTAGTAACTAGATTTACAATGTCATGTCCCTCACAGATGGCTTCCAGAGAAGGAGAGAGAAAAACTTCTACCATCGTTTGATTATTAGATTAAAACAATAGTGAGCTTTCATGTCTTGGTTGGACATAGGCAATGCAGTTTTGAATTATTACCAGGGTCCAGATGAGCTAAGCTGTATTTTCTTACCAAGAAGAAATAATAATGAAAAAGAGTCACATAAATAGCAATTTATGTGATTTTAAGCCTAATGCTCAGGAAGTGTAACCCTTTGAACCATTAAAGAAGCTTGCCTATTATCTGACTCTTTCACTGTACTTTCCTCCTGGGTGTTTAATATCATACATGTGGTTAAAAATTAATCATTCATTTATTGCTTTTTTACACTCTGGCAAATTAAGCATTTGTTCCTTAAGTGTCACTTGGGTTAAGAGGAACCTCAGGCTTTTCTAGCTCTTTTCTTTCAAACTAACTTATTGGTCTTTATGAAGATAACTCAAAGACCATGCTTGACTCTGCTTTTTTCTTGGCAGAAAAAAATTCTGTAGTATTGACCCTCCTCTTTGTAGGGTATACACTGGTTAAAGACCATGTGGGGTTTTCATGGCCTCTCTGAAAAAAGAAAAATCACAGAATATAATTAGTGATGTTCCACTGTTTCCTGGGACTCACTTGGCCTTGGAACGTCATTCTCCATTCCTGCTCTCCTACTATATTAGTACAGACATCAAGTATGTTTATTGAACAACCAGAAAGTCATAACAAACTAGCAGTTTAAGCACTTTGCAATATTTAGATAAACATGAAGAAAATCCAAAACCCAGACACTTTCAACTTTGATTCTTTAAGCCAGTTCCTGTATTTGCAAGGAAGTGGACCAATAATTCCTTTGATTTGCTAAGAATTTTGCATACCTTAGGTACTTGCTCAGGTCATTGTCTTAGGAGGCTTGATAACAACAATGGTTAACAGGCTAAGCTTTGATGATTTTTTGCAAATTGGTACAGCTGTTATTGCAGTTGGTTTACTTTGAAGACTGTATATAACAGTACTGAATAAAATAATGTTGAATCAACATATATAAATTAATATTATCTGTCTGCATACTGGTAAACTGTGAGGCTTTGTAAGTTCTCAGGTACAACTTACAGAAAACACAAGGCCTTCTTTATATCATGAATAGAGGAATCTACCATAACAGTGCATTTGGATGTGAATGAACCTAAACAGAAGATCCACAAAAACCATGTGCTCCTCTATAAAAATTAACCTAGCGGTTTAAATGAACTAATGACATGCCATTGAGCACATTGAAGACTGACTTGAATCAAATCATTTGTCCTCCTTACAATCAGTACAGATTTGTCAAGGGATAGACAATGGAAAACAGGGATTGACACACTTTCTGTTTAGAAACTTGAAACATTATAAGGGTTATTGGGTGAGTGGCAGTAAACACCCATAAGCAAAAAAAAGATCAAACCATTAGAACTATACTCTATAAATATCTCTCTGTGACCCCGGCTAGATTTCTCCTAAACAACTGTTTGGTATTCTGCAATTCAATTTGGCATTTGTAGGTTCACCTAAACAGAAAGCTCTGTGAACTTTTGTGAGTCAAGTGTTTGAGAAGTTAGTTGATTGGAGGATTCTTGGAGTCAGTTTTTTTCCATGTGCAATGAGATAGATGTAAGAAATGGCATTTGAACTCTTGGGGCAATTTGTCCATTAAAACACTCTCCCCTAATCATCATGGATGGTTATATTTAGTTTTTCAACAAGGAGCAGCTAGTTCAGTCTAGTCTGTCATGGAAAATACTAGAGTAAGTACTGAGTTTTCCATGCCTTAGGCATGGCTCAGACCCTTGCCATCTCCCTGTTTCCTCCTTTGGTATTCCATATGTGATCATATTGCCATTTTGTCTATGGTTTAGAGACACAGACACAGATTGCCTACATCTCTATTTATATTCCAAGATATTTATATGTCACTAGTTCTCAAAACACTTGATTTACCATAAACCACACAAACTAGGAGAGGTATTAGAAATCTCATTTGCTGAATTTACTGAGCGTATGCAATATGGATACAGTTCCATTCCAGTCTCTCATGGTCCAAAACTAAGGTTGAGAGACAGATCCAGATTTAGAAATGAGGCAGTTAGGCTCCAGTCCATTAGCTTATCATAGAAATTGCTAATGACATACTATGGGAAGCCCATAAGACATGATTGATATGCCTGATTCTGGGAACCATCCAATTTCCTATTCAAAAATAATCACTTACAGAAACTCCAGAGATGCCATTAGAATCACAAACTTTCTAATCCAAGGGGGAAAAACAGGGGCACAAATACCATCATTAACAGCTTAGTGTTCAATGTTTGAGATTTACTCAGGCTTGTCTGGGTGCCTGGGTGCTTGGGCATCTCCATTTCTCTGCCCCACCTGCCAATCACACATTTTTTTTATATCATTGGCTCGGGGTGACTTCATTCGTGATTCTTAGCCTCTTCTGTTCTCCTGGCCCTATATCAGTGTGTGGTTACTGCTGCATCTAATTAATGTGTCTCTGATCAGCTGCCTTGACAGCACTTCCTTTTGTGGAAAATCCTTGGCAGAAGTGCTTAGAAAACACAGAATCTGCAACAGATTCTGAAGTTCCACTTAGCAAAAAAGTGGTCCATCCTTTACTTAACCCATGCTGATTCTGCTCAGAGCAGTGAAGACTGATTTAACTTAAACAGGGTAAAGAAAAATATTCTGTGTTCCTTTAGTTAGCCTTGTTAATCAGAGAGATTCAGACTTTGATGACTGCTACCCAGATCTTTTTTGTCTTCCTCTGCAGAGCATCCTCTGTACATTTTACCAACATGGAGATCAGTAACTGTATCCTCTTATACATTAGAAAGAATCCAGGCATTCTGTTCTTATTGTATACTCCTACTGAAGTGAGAAGTTACTCTTTAATACCGCATGAACTTTCTGATTTCTTAATCTTATTTTACCTGTGTAAAATTCACTGTTCAAAACTTTCTCACGAGTCAATGTTTTCCATGACACATTAAAATGCAAAAACAGGCATGCTCAGTGCTTAAAGAGGAATAAAGGAAAGCAGACACTAAGGAGGAAAGACGTGAGAAATCAGATATGGGTGGAAAGATCAGATATCCCTGCCCAGCAAAGCCCTCATCTCTATGCTTCTACTCAACCAAGCTGATCCAACTTTGCTTCTAGCTGTTACTGGAACCTGGAAAACTACGATACTGAAGCAAAGGGTCCTTTTTATTTCTTACCCTGACTGTTTCTGGTAGAGATGTGACACAGACACTAGTATGTTTCCTTCTAAAGCTCACCGCCTGGCTCTGAAGCCAGGCTATTGACATTCTATTTTTCTGCTTCCAGTCAGGTGTCACTAGATATTCTCAACTAAAGTATCCAAGAAACGTGTTGGGGTGAAGAAGCTATCAGAGGAGTAATTATCTTCACGAGTGATCTCTTCCAGGTACACAGATTAGAGAGTTTCCCTCTACCTCTCTCCCCACAAGCTTATGATTTCCTTGTGTTTCCTGTTTACCATATCTGTTGGCTGAAGAATGGCAACATAATCACCTGCCCTGGTTCCCAAGGTTGAAATCTCCTTTCACCATCTCATTAAGAGCCCAAACACTTATTCTCCATACTTTAAGTAGTGGTGGAAAATGACTGAGTTTCCCATCATGCACTTGTGGGTGAGTATAATTTCCCCTGCCCTCCCAGTAAGTCAATGGGGACCCTAAGGGCAGGAGTGAGAATGGGGGAAGAAGAGACAGGAGAGATGGAGACAAGACATGATTCTGTTGAAGTCTCATTTATTGAAAGTATCAACAGGGTTTAAATAAGGCAGGTGGAAGAATTGAGGGGGAACAGAAGTTCTCCTTGGCAGGATATGTTCCAAGGAAACAAGTCTGCAGCTGGGAGAATCTGTACTGTGGGTCAGTTGGCAGAAGGGTGGAGGAGCAGAAGTTCTTCTTGGCAAGATATATTGCAAGGGTAAAAGTCTACAGCTGGAGGAGCCTGGATGCAGGCCTTGAAAATATGCTGTACAGGAAGATAAGCAGACACAGAGAAATAGAAAATTAACTAAGTGTTAGTCTCTAAGAATACAGCAGGAATACTAAGATGGCTTTTATTGTGCTATCCTTATTTAGGACACTTCCCATGTAATTTAGTGATGAACAGACCTTATAGTGACACCTGGGTAATGCCTGTTTCCAAGTCTCTGAGCTTTTAGATATGTATAGTACATTGAGAAGTGTTCATTTCCAATCCTAGATGAGACAAACAACGGCATGTAACTAGGATACCCATGTTCCTTTGACCCTGACTCTATTCCTTCTCTGGAAGAAACAGTTTCACCCCTGAACACTTCTGAAGAACATGGTCATGCCCATTAGGGGGCAGTGATGAGCTTATCTTGAGTGAACAGTGCTGTTGACAAGACCAAGTCATTCAGAAATCATTACTTCCTTCCACACACTTGCACAGATGCTGATACTTTTGAGGAGTATTACCCAAGAGCTACCCTGTGATGTACTTTCTGCTCTTGGTTCCATTGGCCACATGATTAGTGAACTCATAACTCAGTTTTATATGTCCTCTTTCATCACAAAAGTCATTGTTCAGGAAAATATATCTGCCGACAAAAGAATCTTATGGTTTCTTGGACTGTACCTACTTAGTAGATAATAAAGATCTAGAAACTAATAATTTTCAACTTCAGCAATTTAGTGTCATCATATACAATTTTATATCTTCTTCTCTATTGTTAGGTTCTTCAAAAGCTGTAAGTTTTCAACTGTTAGATAAGTGATTCCCTTAGAATGCAAGTTGAATGTTTCAGAAGCTATACTTTCACTGTTTCTTTAGACCTAATACATGGACAGCAGATGGAAGTCAGTCTCTGTATCCATAGTGTGCACCTGTGCTCATGTGGTCTCATATTTGTATGGGAATCTGAGGAGATGGGAAATGGCATCTGATCCTCTAGAGCTGGAATTAATGAAGTTTCTTTATTTTCTAGCATTGTGCTTGTGTTGAAAACCACTCCTTTTCCAGAAGAGCAAGTACTTTTCACTGCTGAAACGTACTCTTACGTCCAATCTAATAACAAATTATTATGGAGAAATGACCACCATTACGACCACTGATCTTCTAGAATAAATAAAATAAAACAAAAACAATACAAAAGGTTGTTCATTTTAAATCAGGCATTGACTCTATGGAGTAATAAAGTGAGTTGTTCACAGCCTTAACTGACATATACAAAATTATATTAGTGAACTATTCATGTTCCACTCAGAGTCTGGTTAGGGATATGTGAGTTCCCACAGTTGGCAGGAGGTTGACCTAGCAGTCAGAAAGCCAGATGGAAGGACATGGTTACCTTGTGGAGTGACATGACTAAGTACCTGCCTATTTCTCCCCAATATCTAATGTTTTCTGTATGATTCCTAGTTTTTCTGTTCTGCCACTTGGTGGAGCCCATACCTGCCCCCCACTTCTCTGTCAAACCCAGCCTGAAGTAAAAGGAGGGCGCTATGCCTTTCTAGGGAGGGTATTTGCATGGAGTCCGCCTGCACTTAGAATCCCAGGGACAGATAAGAAGGGGTACCCAGCCAGTTGCCTGAACTTGGGAAGCAGAATCTGGGTGCCTTCACCATGACTTGGGCTCCACTGTTCCTCATCATCCTCCATCACTTAACAGGTAAGTGGATTTAAGGACAGTTAGAGTCAAAAAGCTAGTTTTGCTTGGGATGTTTGAACCATATTCATTCTGGAGAATGAGGGTCCTTGTTCTTACTTATTTTTATTATCTTTTATTGAAGGATCATACGCAGAGTTTGTACTAACACAGCCGAAGTCTGTGTCAGAGTCTCTAGGGAGATCAGTCATCATCTCCTGCAAGCGCAGCAGTGGCAACATTGCAAGTTACTATGTACACTGGTACCAGCAACACTTTGGGAGCTCACCCAAAACCGTGATCTATGAAGACAATAAAAGACCATCTGGGATTCCTGATCGGTTTACTGGCTCCATTGACAGCTCCTCCAACTCAGCCTCACTGACCATCACTGATCTTCAGATTGAAGATGAGGCTGACTACTTCTGCCATTCTTATGATAATAGCTATCTTCACAGTGATGAGAATCATGGGGAAGTAAGACAAAAACTCTCCAGCGCACCAGCTGTGAAATCATTTGTGATAAGGATTATTGCTATTTTGTCTGCTTAAAAAGTGCTGCTTTTTGGATACTTTCCTCGATAATTTCCTCTAGGTTCAATGACAGTATCTACTTTCTCCTCCTACATGTGTGTGGCTGACTTCCTTACAAATTTATCTTCAGTCTATGGAGTAGATTTTGGAGGTCAATACTAATGGCATTTTGTGTCAGAGGCTTATTTACATGTGTGATAATATGTTATAATTATCTTTGACCATGAGTCACTTCTAGATTTTCTTGTTTCCCACCATTATGACATCACTAACTCTCTGTATTGCCAAGTGTATCTATAATATGGAAGAGCCACACATGGATGAATCAATTGCTACACAAGTTGTTCTAAACTATTAAGGAATCCTGGTCTTTCATTCTCACTAAACTAAAGCATAAGTATAAGGTTGTATCTCCCTGAGTTTCTGTCCCAATTACAAAGAAACAAAAACAAACAAAAATCCAGTAGTGTTGAAGTCTAGTGACCATTATGATGAGACAGTCATGTTATAATAAGGACAAAGCCTGTGTTATCCAACCCTATAGATGCCCCAACCAAGGTCTATACTGTAATGTTACAGGAAGACCTAGTGTACATGTAAATGATAAAGCCTACATAACTTGGATATGCAAATGTATATTCTTCCAACACATGAGCTATGTTTCACCTGTAAAGCTCTGGAGAGGATGGCAGTGGAATAATGAGAGGTGACAAAATATAGGCAGTAAACAGCCAAGGAAAACCACAAATACTGTATTGGTAACAATTATATCTCCAGGCAGTGGTCGCTCAAGTTTTTAATCCCAGCTTGGGAGGCAGAGGGTGGTGGATGCAGAGGAAGGTGTGAGTGTGAGGGAAGCCTGGAACATATGTGTGTGTGTGTGTGTGTGTGTGTGTGTGTGTGTGTGTGTGTGTGTGTAGTGTGTGTATGAGTGTGTGTAATAAATTCAAATTCAATGTTCAGGGGTCATGCTAATCTTCTCTGTATCATTGCAATTTTAGTATATGTGCTGCTGATAGATTCGAGGGAAGAAAAGAGAGGGAGAGCAAGAAATGGTTAATAGAGGGAACCATTATAGGTTCAAAGAGAAATCTGGCACTAGGGAAATCTCCAGTGATCCAAAACTATGACCTCTGCTAAGAATCTTAGCAAAAGTAGAAAGGCTACCTTAAATGCTTTTGCCCTATAATGAGATTGATGACTAACTTAAATGCCATCCTAGAGCCTTCACCCAGTAGCTGATGGAAGTAGAAGCAGAGATCCACAGCTAAGCACTAAACTGAACTGCTGGAATCCAGTTTTAGAGAGTGAGGAGTGATGAGGAAAGGGGTCAAGACTATGAAGGAGAAACTCACAGAAACACCTGACCCAAGCAAGTGGGACCTCACTGATCCCAGTCTGATAGCTGGGGAACCAGCATAGAATCGAACCAGGCCCCCTGAATTTGGGTGTCAGTTGCGAGACTTGGGAAGTCTATGGGGCCTCTGATAGTGGAATCAGAATTTATCACTAATGAAGGATAGGACTCTCTTAGCCTAGACACATGGGGGGGTGCCTAGAAAATGCCCCAAATAGCTTGATAGACTTTGATGGTCACTAATGAGAGACCTCATTCTCCCTGGGGAGTGGATAGTGGGTGGAATTGGGGGTTGGTGGGGTTATGGGAAGACAGGAGGGAGAGAGAACTGGGATTGGTATGTAAAATAAGATTATTTTTAATTTGAATAAAAATTTAAAACAACAAAACAAAAAACTAAATAAACTCAATGTGTATCAAACTTGAGCATATACTGGATGGCAGTGAGAAGGGAAACAGATATATCAAAAATTGAGCAAACTTTTACTTATCTTTTGGTATATTTTACTAACTGAATGAAAACAATGACTGCCTGGGATAGACTGATTACTCATTCAACCAATTTCTTCCTCAAGTTTGTTCAGGTTCATGCAATTTTCAATTATCTGGATTATTAACTCAATGGTGTACGTATTTTCTTCTTTCTGTCATCTTTCTGTTTTTTTCTGATACAGAAAAGCGCTAGGAGGAAATGGAGGCAATAATGTAAAGTGTGGAATTTCTTAGACAAACATGTGATGTCTTCTCCTGCAATGGTGACAGAGAAGGAAACACATCAATTTAGAATCAGCATGGAGGTGGGTCAGGAAGACTTGGAGAAGAACATCTTGTGCTAATAGAGCAAATAGACACAACTAAGATGGCTTCAGTATCTGGTCAGATATTTGGATGAATGCTCACAGGGCATCACACATGGACAGGAGAACCATGTTTTGTAAAGAGAGAGAGAGAGAGAGAGAGAGAGAGAGAGAGAGAGAGAGAGAGAGAGAGAGAGAGAGAGAGAGAGAGAGAGAACCATCGTGGGTACATTTCTGGAAATCAAATAATGTAAATATTTTTAAAATATAACTTACAATATGCAGATTACTGACAAGGTATTTGTGGTATGAAGGACTGGGATGGATAGGATACTTCTGCACTGTTGGAGGCTCTGGGATAATAAACCAATTTGGAATGGATCTGTCTTCTTAGGTGGGCAACTGTGGAAGGTATGCAGTTTCAGTAAAAGTGATAGTAGAGTTGGACAGAAGAAAGGAGAAGGTAGAAGCAGCAAAAGGAAGAGAGAATTTTGGACAAAAGGAAAGACTTTAAAACTAAAAATTTTGTGGGTAGAGTACTTACCTATGACTGTGGAATGAGCCCAGCTGCAGAGAGCAGTAATCAAGGGTAAAGACAAGGAGCTTAAGAAAATATGAACTGTAATGACAAGTAGTGATAGAATTCATTTTAGAGAAAAAAATACTACAGAGACAAAGGCCCTTCCCTGCACTGCTGACTCTGAGAAGTACAAATGTAAGGTGGATATATGCTAAGAAATGGTTTGAAGAACTCTTTGACTTGAAGGGGGAAAAGAATTTGAATCAGCTCTATGAAGGGCTCTAAAACTGTGGGAAACCTGTCAGAGGTGGGACCCTTTCCTCAGGCAGGCTCCCCACAGAGAATGAGAGAGTATACATAGAGAAATGAAGAGGCACAGCTCTGTTGTTCTGCCACAAACCCAGAAAGTGGAAGTGGCTGCTATCTTCCGAGGGAAGATGCCCTCACTCTCTCTAGTTCTTGGATATGAGAAGGCCAGAGCGAGAAATAACTCCCCCTGATGCAGAAACCATTCCCTCTCATTGTTATCAAACCATACACATATCTATAGAAGAATCCAGATGACACAAAAGCACCTCGTTTTCAGTGATATCATTCTCCATAACAGAAGAAAAGACTAGGTAGCACAAAGCCAGGCTCTACATACCAGCTCACACAAGTATATCATTTGTGAATGAATAGCAGATTTCTTTCTTTATTAGATAGGATACAAACCCAATGAACTTCGACACAGTTAGAGTACATATTTAGAACAAGAGCTGTGGAGTTTCACAATACATCTTACACCATTAATATCAAATATATATTATGTACTTATATACCACAACAAACAAGAAATCCGTGACACAATTAGAACCATATAAGCATTTACCCTTATGTCCTGTTACATAATTCATGTTTACTGCCTGCATTCCGTCCTGCCACACCCTCATTTATTTAACCTTTCTTAATCTCTTTTCATCACGTTATATTGTACCCACATGTATATTTGTTTAGGTACACACATCAGTATTGCCTATATTCCACAAATCAGAAAAATATGAGGGTGTGTTACTTTGCCTAAAATTGTACATTCTATATCACAATTTCTAGAAGGATCTTCAAGTTCACTTCAATTTAGAGCTAAATAAAATTTGTATGTGTGTATGGTCGCATATCTGTGTTCCAAATTTTCACTAACCATGAATCTATTGATAAACAATTATGCTTGTTCTAATATTTTGCTATAATGAATAAAGCAGCCATAAGCATGAGATGCAAATATCTTTATGGTAGAGTATGGAGTTCTCTGGGTACACATGTTGGAGAGAATAATCCATATCTTATAGTTTTATTTTTACTTTTTGATTTGAGAAATCTCCAAACTGACTTCTACAACGTGTGAATTAAATTTTATTTCTGACAGTTAATTAGTGTCCTTTTCTCTCATATTCATTCCAATATTCTTTGTTAGTTTGGTGATTGTAGCCATTCTGATAGAGTGAGGTAGTATTTCAAAGTAGTCTCATACTGAATTACTCCAATGACTAAGAAGACTAACAGTTTAAGAAATAGTTATTGGCCATTTGTTTTTCTGTTTCTCACAACTGTTGATGCAGCTCCTTTGCTTGCTTGTGGATTAGCAGTTTGATTTCACTAGTATTTGGTGTCGACAAATCTGTGTAAATTCTGTCTGAGTTGTAGCTGATGAAGATTTCTCTATGGTTCTGTAGGTTGTTTACTCTGCTGACTGATTTCCTTGTTGCACAGATATTTTTTATTTTTATGTAACCATCTTGTGATCATTGGGGTTGGCTCCTGTTCTGTCAGTGTTATATATAGAACTCTTTATATATATATATATATATATATATATATATATATATATATATATATTATGACAATATTTTGAATAGCATCTCACATTTTCTTCTAAAAATTTCAGTGTTCTAGGGTTTAAATGTAAATGTTTGATCTATCTTGATGTTTGTGCAAGGTGAATTATATAAATCAAATTTAATCTTCAAGTAGAAATCTTGTTTTGTCAGCACCATGTTCAATAGGCTATTTTCATTCTAACCATGTTTTTGCTTCATTTGTGAAAATGAAGCACATATGTCACAGCCTTTTTATTTCTGAATCCTCCATTTTATCCCATTTTTTCACTTTTACATTTATAAAGCCAGTACCAAAATATTTTATAGTAAATATGAGGTAGTTCTCATATTGTTTTTTGCTAAACCCAGTATCTCTTGTATTCATTCTGTAAATTAATTTAGATGGTATAGACATTTTCACAATATTAAGTATGCCAATCTGGGAACATGTAATATTTTCCAATATTCCAGTATCTTCTGTGATTTCATTTTTCAGTATCATGAAATTTTCATTTAGAAGTCTTTCACCTATTTGGTTATACATATTCACGAATATGTGATTTTGTGAGAAACTTATTATGATGGAATATTTTTCTGAGTTTCTTTCTCTGAGATTAGGCTGTTATTATAAACTAAGGCTGCTTTTGGAAATACTGATTTTGTGTCCCACAACTTTAATGTATGTAGTAAGTCCAAGAGTTTTCCAGTAGACTCAGTAGGGCCTTTTAAGTAGAGAACCATGCCATTAGAGCTTAATAGTATCCTACTGTGTATATGCACCACATTGTCATTATCCATTCATGGACTAAACCATGTTAACTTCATTTCCATTTCTAGCAATTGTGAATATGGAAGTAATGAATATCCCTGAGCAAGTATCTGTGGAAGTCCATGTCTGCCTTTGGGCATAGATCTAGGGAGTTGAACAGCTGGATCATATGGTGTACTTATGTGAGTTTTTGCATAATCTCCTTTCTTATTCACAGAGTGACTGTACCAATTGGCATTCCCACCAACAGTTGATGAGGTTTCCTCCTTTTCCACACCTATGCCACATTTGCTGTCAGTTGTTTTGTACATCCTTTCTGAATGAAGTAAAATTAAATCTCACATGTTTTAATTATATTTCCTCAAATGTTAAGGATGATAAAACCTTTTTGAGGTATTTCATAGTCATTTTTAATTATTCTACTTTGTCTTTTTATTAGATAACTAGTTCATTTGTTCATTAAACTCTTCTTTCTTTTTATTTTTTATAAATTTTATTTAAATTAAAAAAGATTTTATTTTACATATCAATCCCAGTTCCCTCTCCCTCCCATCCTCCCATGCCCACACTGACCCTCCAATCTACTCCCCAGGGAGGGTGAGGCCTTCCATGAGGGATCATCAAAATCTGTCAAGTCATTTGGGGCAGGGCTTAGGCCCTCCTGTTGCATTGTTCTGTCTGGTTCTGCAGCTGCCTCAGAGTCCCCAAATAACACACGAGACACTATATTAATTATAAGCTGTTGGCTGGTGACTAGGATTTCTTATTGGCTAGCTCTGTCTTAAGTATTAACCAATAACTACTAATATATATATATATATACATATATATATATATTTCTACAAGATCTTATCTTGCTGAGGAAGACAGACTCATGAGTCCTTTCCTCTCAGGATCACATGGCGACTCCCCACTACATTTCCCAGAGTCCTCCTTCTCTCCTTGTCCCACCTATCTTGCTTCCCTATTGGCCAACAGTGTTTTATTCAGGTAATTATCTATAACCTGTATTTAACTATACATTACATTTTTAAATGAGCTATACAAACACAATACCTAAGCAAGAGGAGAAATATACATATCACAAAATTGACCTTAAATTTGTATCAATAAATGAAAATCCATTCCAAGACAAAGTGTTCATTTGTACAACATAATCTCCCTTTTACTTGTAAAAAGAGATTGTTTGTTATTATTAACCAGTTATAACCAACCCCATTTAAATTAAAATAAAAATTTATAAACAATTTTTGGAAATTTGGGAATTGTTCATTCCAAGCTGCTTCCTCCCATTTGGGTCACTGTCTATACCATGGGGATCATGACAAAACACAGAAACCTGGCCAGGTCCTAGTTTTTGTAGTCTTCAAGGTTGTATTGTCTCAGCTGTTTTAGATGTTTGACCACCTGGGACACTGTTTCAGGGGATCTTACTTCATCAAACCATATTAGTCTGGAAGGAATCCATAACTTTACATTTTATGTGGAAACACAATAACCTGTCATTATAGTTAAATTTAGAAGTTTATGCATTGTCAAAATATGTAAGTTGGATTAATTTAACAACATTTGTAGTTAAATATATTTTAGCAACTGTAGCTCTTTCCTTCACAGTCAAACAATTTAAAGACAGCAATATAGCATATAGTATCCAGATTCTCTGTATATTTTCCACCTTTATGTGGCTTTATTTTTAATTTTTATTGTTTGTTTTTTTGAGACAGGATTTCCCTGTGTTGATTTGGATCCTAGCTGGAACTAACTCTTTTTTTTTCATTTTTTATTTTAATTTTAAATAGCTTGTTTTACATGTCAATCCCAGTTCCCTCTCCCTCCCCTCTTCCCGCACTCCCCTTCCCCCCTCCCTCCCACCCTATTGCCAAATCCTTCCACATAGGGGATATCTAGAGTCTGTCATTTTACTCTTGGTAGGGTCAAGGCACTCCCCTAAGAGTCCAGGCTGAGAGACCATCTCTCTTTGTGCTATAGGCACATGAAGACAGTTTGTATACCAGGGATAGACACTGATCCACAGCTCAGGGCCCCATAGGTTGCCCAGGCCTTCTCGCTGACACTCACATTTGGGGGGTCCAGATCAGTCCCATGCTGGCCTCCCCACTGTCGGTCTGGGGTCCAAGAGCACTCCCCTGTTCAGATCAGCTGTCTCTGCTGGTTTTGCCAGCCCATTCTTTGCCAATTTGCTCATCACTCCTCTCTGTCACTGGGTTCCTTGGGTTCAGTTCAGTGATTAGTTGTGTGTTTGCCTCTGCTTCCATCAGTCACAGGATGAAGGCTCCCGGATGGTTATAGACATCAAGTTCATTATCAGGAATGGGCATTCGAGGTGGTCCCTCCACTATTGCTTAGCTTGCCAATTGATGTTATACCTTTAGATCACACGAGGTCACTCTGGTGCCTGATCTGTCTTCGATCCTATGATTCCCTCTTCCCCCTATTCTACCCCCACCCCCTCAACTTCCTGTTCCCCCATGACCAACTCCCTTCCTCTTTACCCCCTCTATTCTTCCCAGGTCCCACTCCCCCCCACCCCTCGCCGTGTTCCCCATCCATTCAGAGGATCTTGTCTCCATCCTCTTCTCTTGGGTACTATGCATATATGCATATCTTTTAGGTTCTTTCCTGTTTCCCAGACTCTCTATCTGTGGAAGTGCAGACTGGCACTATCCTGATCCATGTCTAAAATCCATATATGAGTGAGTACATACCATGTTTGTCTTTTTGCGTCTGGGTTACCTCACTCAGGATGGTTTCTTCCAGTGCTATCCATTTCCCTGCGAATTTCAAGATTCCATTGTTTTTTTCTGCCGAGTAATACTCCATTGTGTAAATGTACCACATTTTCTCTATCCACTCTTCAGTTGAGGGGCATCTAGGTTGCTTCCAGGTTCTGGCTATTACAAACAATGCTGCTATGAACATAGTGGAGCAGATGCCCTTGTTGTATGAACCTGCCTCATTTGGATAAATGCCTAAGAGTGGAATTGCTGGGTCTAGTGGTAGATTAATTCCCATTTTCCTGAGGAATCTCCATACTGATTTCCAAAGAGGCTGTATGAGTCGGCATTCCCACCAGCAGTGGAGGAGTGTTCCTCTCTCTCCACATCCTCTCCAGCATAAATTGTCTTCGGTGTTTTTGATTCTAGCCATTCTGACAGGAGTAAGATGGTATCTCAGAGTTGTTTTGATTTGCATTTCCCTGATGGCTAAGGATGTTGAGCACTTTCTTAAGTGTCTCTTGGCCATTTTAGCCTCCTCTACTGAGAATTCTCTATTTAGCTCTGTACCCCACCTTTCAAGTGGATCCTTTGGTGTTTTGGAGACTTGTTTCTTGAGTTCTTTGTAAATTTTGGAGATTAGCCCTCTGTCAGATGTAGGGTTAGTGAATATCTTTTCCCATTCTGTGGCCTGCCTTTTTGTCTTTTTGACTGTGTCCTTTACCTTACAGAAGCTTTTTAGTTTCAAAAGGTCCCATTTGTTAATTGTCGATCTCAGTGCCTGTGCCACTGGTGTTATGTTTAGGAAGTGGTCTCCTGTACCAACTCGTTGAAGAGTATCTCCCACTTTCTCTTCTAAAAGTTTCAGTGTGGCTGGATGTATGTTGAGATCTTTGATCCATTTGGACTTAAGTTTTGTACAAGGCGATAAACATGGATCTATCTGCAGTCTTCTGCATACCAGTACCCAGTTATGCCAGCACCATTTGTTGAAGATGCTTTCTTTTTTCCACTGTACAGTTTTAGCTTCTTTGTCAAAAATCAGGTGTTCATAGGTGTGTGGGTTAAAATTAGGGCTTTCGATTCGGTTCCATTGGTCTACCTGCCTATTTTTGTGCCAATACCAAGCTGTTTTCAGGACTATAGCTCTATAATAGAGCTTGAAGTCAGGTATGGTGATGCCTCCTGAAGTTCCTCTATTGTATAGGGATGTTTTGGCTATCCTGGGCCTTTTGTTTTTCCATATAAAGTTGATTAATGTTCTTTCCAGGTCCTTGAAGAATTGTGATGGAATTTTGATAGGGATTGCATTGAATCTGTAGACTGCTTTTGGCAAGATTGCCATTTTTATTATGTTGATCCTACCAATCCAAGAGCATGGGAGATCTTTCCATTTTCTGGTATCTTCTTTGATTTCTTTCTTCAAAGACACAGAGTTCTTGATATACAGGTCCTTCACTTCCTTGGTTAACATTATCCCCAGATATTTGATGCTGTTTTTGGCTATTGTAAAAGGTGATGTTTCTCTGATTTCTTTCTCAGTCACTTCATCTTCTGTATATAATAGGGCCACTGATTTTTTTGAGTTTACCTTGTATCCTGCCACATTGCTGAAGGTGTTTATCAGCTCTAGGAGTAAACTTGCGGAGTTTTTTGGGTCACTTATGTAAACTATCATATCATCTGCAAATAGTGAAAGTTTGACTTCTTCTTTTCCTATTTGTATCCCCTTTATCTCCTTTTGTTGTCTTATTGCTGTAGCTAGAACTTCAAGTACAATATTGAAGAGATATGGAGAGAGTGGACAGCCTTGTCTTGTTCCTGATTTTAGAGGAATTGCTTTGAGTTTCTCTCCATTTAGTTTGATGTTAGCTGTTGGTTTACTGTATATTGCAACTAACTCTTATAGACCAGGCTGGTCTGGAACTCACAGAGATCCGCCTGTCTCTGCCTCCTGAGTGCTGGGACTGAAGGCATGTGCCACCACTGCCTGGCTTTATGTGGCTTTTTTATTACTCTGTTTCTTTTTTCGAGACATAGTTTCTCTGTGAAATTTTATCTGTCCTAGAATTCACTCTATACACCTGGCTAGACTTGAAATCATAGAGATTTGATTGTCTCTGCCAACTGAGTGCTGGGATTAAAGGTGTGTTCTCCCATACCCATCTACTTGTTATATCTCTTTTCTTTTCTCTGCACCATACCCAGCCACTCTATACAGTTTTTCTTTTCTCTCCCAAGCCTATGTATATTTTTCTTTACTGTAAATCTTTATTTTTTTTCTGTAGCAACCACTGTTGTAGCCACTGCTTTCCAAGATGGCAGGAGTATTTTTACTGCCAGCACTGAGAGTTGTGCTCACCACCTTAGTCTGTGTTGTCATCAAGCAGCATGCTGTTGAGTTGGAGATGTGGTCATTGTCTCTGCCAGCTGCTCATACACAGCATTCAATTTTTAGCAGGGACTTTTAAAAGAGTCATGCAGTTTTTCATTTTGTGCTGAATTAGGAAACATCCTTATTTATTTATTTATTTTCATATTTTATTTTCCAGTTTAAATTTAGATAAGAAACGAGGTTGCTTCACAAGTCTTTGCTTGTCTCTAGGAAAACAGAGTCCACCTGCGAAAATGCTGCTACCAAGAAGGCATGCTTGCTCTGTTCTTTATTGCTAAATATTTATTTCTTTATTTTTACACTTCTGTCAGGTTGAAATTTATGTCACACATTGAGGGTGCCATTTTGTTTCAGTGCTCCTTTCCGGTTTGCCAGATGACTCAGAGGCCCCAAATAACACACAGAGACATTATATCAATTATATGCTGTTGGCTGGTGACTAGAATTTCTTATTGGCTAACTCTGTCTTAAGTATTAACCAATAACTACTAATATATGTATTTCTACAAGGTCTTATCTTACCGAGTACTCCAGATTCATGCATGCTTTCTTCCCAGAATCACTTCTGGACTCCCTATTACATTTCCCAGAATCCTCTTTCTCTCCTAGTCTGGCCTATCTTGCTTCTGTATTGGCCAACAGTGTTTTGTTTATCAACCAGTAAGAGATAAATGTTTACAGAGTGACATCTCCCATCACCCTCTGGTGAGTATCTAGGCAAAGAGAGTATCCCTACATGGGAAATGGGCTGCCCCTCAAATGAACAATCCCTTTTTTCCTTGACTCTTTGTTTTGAGTTCTTTACATATTCTAGGTAATATGTATGAGATCCCAGCTGTCACTTGTTGTCCTTTATTCCTTGGGTAATGGAGTCATGTTCAGAAAGTTCTTTCCTACAACTATATCATGTAGAGATTGCCTATGTTTTATCCTCCTGGTTTTAGCATGCAGATTTGATCCACTTAGATCTAATTTTTGTACATGGTAATAGACACTGGTCAAATTTCATTATTTTGCAGGTACACATCCAGCATTCCCTGAACCATTTATTAAATATGCTGCTTTCTTCAGCATGTGTTCCTCTTTGGTAATTCTTTGTCATACTACAAATAGCTGTATTTATGACAATACATAATTGAGTCTTCAATTTTACTCTGTTGCTCTATTTATGTATCTGTTTTTCTTCTTCTGACAAGATGCTTGCATTACCACAGTTCAATAATCTATTTTGAAGCCAAGAAGAGCATAATTTCTAGTAGTCTTCATTTGCTAAGGATTGTATTGGATACCTGTGTGGTAATTTGGCCTCCACAGCACAAAGGGAGTGGCACTATTAGGAAGTATGATAGGTTTGGAATGTGCTTTGAATTTTCATAAGTGCCCAAGCCATGCCAAGTGATTCAAGTCACTTTCTGTTGCCTTCTGATCAAGATGCAGCCAGTACCATGTGTACTGCATACCATCCTTCTCTTCACTATGATGATAATGGAATGAATCTCTGAACTGCAAGCTGCCACCTCAATTAAGTGTTTTCCTTTATTAGAGTTACCATGGTCATGATGTCTCTTCACAGCAATAGAAACCCTAACAAACACAGGTGGGGATTTTGAGTAGGATTACATTGAATGTGTGAATTACTATTGGTATAATGGTCATTTTCACAATATTAATTTTTACCAATCCATGAGCACATCCTGACTTTCCATGTTTTTAATGTCCTCTCAATTTCTTTCTTCAGAGATTTGAAGTTTTCATTGTGGAGGTAGTTTACTTTCTTTGTTAGTTTTTCCCCAAGATATTTGATTTTTTGATGCTGTTGCAAATTTTCCCCTGATTTCTTTCTCACTGTGATTTTATTGTACAGACAGCCTACTTATTTTTTAATAATTGACTTTGTATCTTGCCTGTTTTGTTAAATTGATGATGGTTTATAGAAATTTTCTGTGCCATTTTTGGGATCTTTTATGTATATCATATCCCCTATGTCACTGTAAAATTTTCTTCTTTTCTAGTTTTAGCTCTTTAGTTTTGTACACTTGCCTTACTGTGTCAGTGAGTTCTTTGAGCACTATAATGAAAAGGCATGAGGCTAGTGAGCAGTTCTATCTCACTCCCGATTTTAATGAGACTGCTTCTATGTTTTCAACTATATCAAAGATCCTGTATCTATGGCTCCAGAAATAGAACAAAAGATTGGGAATAAAGATCACAAGAGTCAGAATACTGGGAAATCTGCAGTCTCTCCTAGAAACAGCCGAATAAACAATAATGGAACAATTGTAATTGTTAGGGTCCATGAGAAGTCCAATAAAAGACCATCAGACATGCATACAATCAAGAAGAGCATTTTTATTTTCTTTCTGTTTTTTTGAGACAGGATTTCTCTGTGTAGCTTTGGATCCTAGCTGGAACTAGCTCTTGTAGACCAGGCTGATCTCGTATTCACAGAGCTCCACCTGCCTCTGCCTCTTAAGTGCTGGGATTAAAGGCATATACAACCACCAGGCAAGCATTTTAATTTTCAAGAGTAAAACATTTTCAGGATGCAGGGTTCAATTCATCTGTCAATGTTGCAAAATGGTAATGCTCAGAGTACCTCACAGACTCCTTTGAAGCAAGATTCAGTTAATTCCAGGCAGAGGAATTTATTCTGGGAGTTGATTGGGTGATTTAAACAAAAAAAGTTCATGGGTTGCTCTAAGATTGCTAGATAGCTCTAGTCCTTAAAGATGTTCCATCAACAGGGTGGGGAATGCTGTCTTTGGCTAGCAGATGTCTGTCAGTTGCCTTCTCATAGATTGCCCCTGAGTTGTGGCCTTTACAGGAAGTGCTTGTTCAGTTCCATTAAATGAAACTGAGGTCTAGTCTGAGGCAGGACTACTAGGAGCCAATCATGGCTTTGGTCTGGCTCTCTGTCGTTCTCATTCCCTCACTGAGTAGTGGACCATCTCAAATCCTGGAGATGTTTCCTCCAGATCTATTGACTTGTATTGTTGTTTTAAAACCATCATTTGGATAGCGGAGTTCTGGTCCTTTTCATATCTCATTATGGCATTAATGAAGCTAAGTCTACATGTTACGACCAACAATAAGAGAATCAAGGGCTCAGTCATAGCCAACAGGAGGACAGGAGAGTATTTGACCAGGGTGACCAGGTTGATTCTGTATCATCAGGAAAAAACTCGGCAGAGTCGATGTGTAAGATGACTTTCACTGCACATTGACAATCTGTAACTATATTGAGAGGCTCTGTAAGTCTTTCAGTACCATGAGAATGGCATACAACTCTGCCTTTTGTACAGAGTTTTAAGGGCTTTGAACTTCTTTACATATATTTCCTGATTTATAACCTGCCTTACCTGACTTGTTTGCATCAGTGTAGAATGTAAGAACTCCAGAGATAGGTGTTTTTCTTATAATATGCAGAAGAATCCAAAATGTTTTCTTAATGAATTTGATTCTCTCTGTTTTGGGATAATTGTTACTAATCGTTCCCAAATAGTCACTGCAAGCCCTTTGCCAATATTCATTATCCTTCCATAAGGAGGAAATTTCCTCATTTGTTAAAGGTACAATAATCTCTGCTGGGTCCCTTCCAGTTAGTTGCTGAAGCCTTAACTTACCTTTTAACACCAAATCAGAGATCTTTTCTATATATTTCTTCAATTTTTTTGTTGTGTTTATATGGCAGAAATACCCATTCTACTATGATGGTCTTCCCTCTGCATTAATATCCCAGAGGGATATTCTCTTGATGGTAAAATAACCAGAATGTAGTCTAGTATTAGATCCACGCAGTCCACATGTGCTTATAATATTCTCTTTTCTACTCGTGCTAATTCTTTTTCAGCCTCAGTTGATAATATTCGTGGACTATTTAAGTCTTTGCCTCCTTTTACAGCCGTTTTCAGGTGTTTTAAATAATGCCCTCTATTCCAATAATTGTCTGTAGTTGAGGAATTTCTCCTAGTAGTATTTGAAGATCATTTAGAGTCTGGTAGCAATCTCTCCTGATCTGTACTTTTTGTGGTCTAATTTTCTGTAGATCTATTTTATAAGCTAAATAGTTAATAGAATCTCCTTTTTGCATTTTTTCTGGGGCAATCTGTAATCCCCAATGAGGTAAAATTTCCTTTACTACCTCAAACATCTTTTCCAACAGTCCTTTTATTGAATCAGCCAGCAGTATATCATCCATATAATGGTAAATTATGTATTGTGGAAATTGTTTGCAAATTATTTCTAAAGGTTTTTTGCACAAAATACTGGCATAAAGTAAGACCATTTAACTTTACCTGTGGAAAAACCTTCCATTGAAATGTCTCTACTGGTTGAGGATTGTTATATGTAGGCACTATGATGGCAAATTTTTCCCTATCTGTTTCTTGTGAAGGTATAGTGAAGAAGCAATCTTTTAGATCTGTTACTATAATTGGCCATCCTTTAGGTATCAGAGAAGGTAATGACAGACCAGGCTGTAGGAAGACATAGGCTGAATTACTTTATTGATGGCTCTCAGATCAATAAGAATCCTCCATTTACCCAACTTCTATTTGATAAAAAATATAGGAGAATTCCATGGACAAGTAGAATCTTCAATATGTCCATCATTTAACTGTTCCTGAACCAGCTTTTCTAAAGCCTCTAGCTTCTCAGAGGTTATGGGCCACTGCCCTATTCAGACAGGTTCATCTGTTGGCCATTTTAAGGGTAGTGCTTTTGGTTCCTCTGTAGATAGAGCACTAGCATCCTATTCCTGTAGAGCCTATACGTGTGGAGTTTGTGTATTGTAGTGCCTTACAATACTTTTTCTACCACTGATAGCTTCTTTATTATTCATATCTGACATAGGAATAATGGTAATGTGGGTATTCCATTGTTGCAATAAATCATGACCCCTACTGGTTGAGGATTTTTATATGTAGGCACTGTGATTTATAGCAATATTTGCGACATATTGCCTCAGTCTTCCTCTTTTTCTTTCGGGCCCTATACACTCAGCCCATCTCGTTCTCTGTTTTACTTGAGACAGGGTGGCAGTCCCTAGCAATTGAACATTTACTTCTTGTAAGGGCCAACTGCAGGGCCAAGATTTTTGAGTTATGATGGTGACATCATAACCAATGTCTAAAATCCCAATAAATACCTTATTGTTCACTTTTAATTGGTAATTTGGGTCTGTGATCCTGTATAGAAGTTTGCCAAAATATACGTTTTTTTGGTTTCCTCCAGTTACAATTGATACCTCCTCAGTAGATAATCTATCATCCAGAGTGCATTTTTTCTTTACAATAAGAAATGGATTTTCTAATTGTCCTGGGAGATATTGTCCTCCACAGTGACTGGGAATGACCAAACCACTGCCAACATGGGGACCTTTGAGAGTTCCCTTGAGGAGTTTCCTGACTGTTAAGGGTTACCGTTGTCTGTGATCGACCTACATTCATTGGTCCACTGTTAGCCTTTTCCACATCTTCTACATTATCCAGAATTTTGAGTCCTTTTGTTTGAATCATTCCTTGGAGTTGCATTCTTTCTAGGAATACTTTGCCTACAGTTCCTACTCAGATGTTCATTTATACCTCAATTAAAACATCTGGTACTACGATGTCTTTTTAAACTTCTGGAGATTGCTTCTCCAACCCAAGTTTGTATCTCCTCATGGTTAAGACAATTGGAATCTTGTGGCCTCTTTAGGCCTTTAAAAATTGCCTCTCTTACCGAGGTTTCTGAATCTTGATAATTATACTCAATATTAGCCGTATACAAGACCCATTCGTCCAATGGTGCTGATATGATTTTTCATGGCCAAAGTACCTGTTTGCATTGTGGATTTGCATTCTCATAAGCTAGAAATTCTATAAGGAGTCTCCTATAATCTGAATCAGTTACCTGTAATTCTATTGCTCTGGACAATATTTGTAAGAATTCAATGAACCTTTGTCTAGGACCCAGTATCACTTTGGTATATGGTTCAGTTATATTCTCCTGGTTCATGAAACCTATTCAAGGCATTCAGAGCTGTTATATGGCATAAAAACAAGATGTGATTGTCATATTCAGCCTGAGTCTGTAGGTCAGCGTATGCACCCTCACCAAGAATTTTATCTGGGAGAGGGGCAGCTTCATAACCTTTCTTTAGGCCTTGAACCTCTAGGGCCTTTGTTCCCTCACTCCATAAAGCTCTGCATTGTATTTGAGAAGAATTGTCTAGCACCACTGAAATCAAATGTCTCCAGTCTTTTGGTGCAACTTTAATGGTGATTGCCCAAGAGTTTAACAGTTCTCAGACATATGGGAGTGGACTCTCTAAAAGACAATGGCCTGCTTGATTCTTTTGAGGATTTTCATTTGTGTAGGTTCCCATTGGTAAGCAATGGAACCATTAGGATTACTCTTGGCTGGTGATTTTTCAGTCATAGATACTGGGAAAGCCATAGGTCATGACATAACAACATTAGGAAGATCTTCCCAATGTCTTTGTGGTGTAGGTAAACTTCTATCATCACCTGGTGCTATAACTGGTAAATCTGATGTCTCAGATTGTAAGTTATCTAAGAACTGCAATCTATCACTGAGTGATTGTATTTCCTGGGACAAAATTTTTCTAAGGACTTAATAGAGTCTGCCAGTTCCTTGGACTCATCATTTATACATGATTCCAAGCATTTAATACTCTCATCCTTAGATATTATTTGAATGGCAAGTAAGTTGCCTTCAGAAATAGTGTTCTATGTGCTAACCATTTATTATCTTCAGACAGGGAATTGATTGTTTCAGTAAGTTTAACAATCTGGTTTTCCAGCTTTTAAGTTTTATTAGTAGAGTCATCAGACATGGAATGAGTTGTTTCTGCAAGCCTGATAATGTACTGATGAATCGATTGTATTTTGGCCATAAGGGTAGTGGGCAAAGAATCAATTCTCTCTTGCAAGTTGTTATGTTTCAGTTCCAAGGTATCTGCTTTGCTAGATATTTCCCCAGTGACCTGAAGATTTTGAATTTTTGTCTCTAATTTACCAATAGATTGCACAATTTCCCTGCTTTCTGCCCTATGATCAATCCCTCTTTTCCTGGATATTCTGTGGATTATGAAGCTAATTGTTAGCATTAGACAAATATATTTGAGGCATGTTATAATCCTCTCCCATGATGTCATTCATGTAATAAGCAATGAGGTCTCTAACATTCTGCATCATAAGATTATCTGCCATGGTATAGAGTAGGTACTCTTATCACAAACTTAACTACCAGAATGCAAATTTTACCTTCAATGATCTCCAGTTGAGAAAAGGATATTTACCTGCAATACTATGCTTGGCCAGCAGGTGGCCAAACACAGCTCCTCCTCGAAACCTTGGTATTTTTCCAAGCAACAGCTGAAAGATTCTAAATAGCTTGTGTAGGAAATTGCAAACAGATTCTGGGAGGGAAAAGCCTGTGCAGATTGGGAAACCCTAGGCTAGGTAACAGCCACAAAATTTTTTGGGCAGAACAGGGAGTGCAAGTCCTGTGTCCCAGCTTCCTGCTGAAGTGAGCTGTGGTTCCGCACTAGCAGAAGAAGCAAACTCAGGCTACAGGTTCCAGGGCAGGCTTAGGGTGTGGACCCGCGGCACTTGGTTGCAGGTTGGGGAGATGGAGGACACTTGGTTGCAGTTTGGGGAGACGGAGGGTGCAGCGCTAGCCTTGCAGCACAAACAGGGCCTGGCTTACTGTTGATTTGTGCCCTGCTGGAGACAAACCGGGCAGTGAGGCTTTCAAGCACAACAGGGAGGGGAGGATCTAGAATCGCTCTGAAGCAGAGTGAGCAGAAAAAACAAAACCGCAGTGCTACTGCTTTTTGGGACACCAAGTCGCCCCAGGTGCTTGCCTCACCGAGCCCGAATTTTTGGGACTGGATGAATCACTTCTGCCACCAGCTGATGCAGAAATATTAAACTACACAAAATATGGATGTCTTTAGAAAATTTATTGAAAGAGAAATCACTTACTCAAGAAAGCCGAGATTCAAAGGTTGGCACACTGCTCTCCAGGTCGAAACCCAAAGAGAAAGAGTCTCCTCACCTGTACATTCTACATACCCATGAACACACCCACACGGGAGTGGATGGTGCTACGGATACATAAAATCTCTCCCTACACAGATCTTTTGGTTTGCTTGCACTCTTACCTGGATAAAATCTCCATCCCTTGGGGCCTTCTGACAGACACAGCTCCATGAAACGCAGAAATAGTTGCTGACTCCATCTGTGCCTTATCTCTATCATGTCCAGAGCGAACACAAGAATGAGTGACCTCTTGTAACCTTGCATGAGGTACCTTAGTCCAACCATAAAGTGTTCCCAAGTCAAAATATAGAACAGGAACCAGGTCCTTCATGGGGCTGCATGGGAAGTCTGTTTCAGGATTTTTTCTTAGTCAGCATTGATGACTTTCCATGTGAGATTAAATGCTAAGTAGGGGTTATGGCCCCCCATGTTGGCCTAACTGAAAGCCCCAGCAGGCCTGGGCTGAGGAAACATAGGAGCAAGTCCATCACCTAGCTGGGTTGGAGAATTTCTGGATTCTCAGTTTTAGAGTATTTTGTGAATATGCAACGGCTTGTGAAACTCCAAAATTGACTTATTCTGGATCATAGTCCTCAGGATCATGGGGTGGATCTAAGAATTTCATGGTGGAATGATGAATTTAGGTAAGAACCCCATCCACTTTGACAGCCATGGGTATTCTTGGGATTACAGTATAAGTTCTCTTCCAAACCAGGCTCTAAAGTCTCTTGTCAGTGCTGCTTGATGATCAGCACGTGCTCTTTTCCAGCATCCATGGTGTACATGAAGCAATACCTTCTAACAGACTGCATGCAGCTGAGGCCAATGTTATTTATGCACCTGAGACAGAACGTGTAGGGAGGAGAGAAATCTTTGGTCATCAAATTTATTAATAAATCTATCTTGAGGTTAGGTAGAATGGGTGCTATACTTGATGTCAAATGGCATCAGGCCTAGGATATATATAGAGAGATTTGGGAACCCATCAAAGAGCAAAGGAGAGGAGACACACCCAGTTACCACCAATCTCTAGTGTTAATTTGGATATTGTCTCCTTTAGATTCTGATTCTTCCTTTGTATCTGGCCTGAACTTTACACAATGAAGTTTCCAGTTGATTCTCATAGCCTTAACTGTTTTTTGTATTAACTGAGTAGAATACACTCCCATTATCTGCGCTCAAGACACAGGTAGGCCACACCTTTGGATGATTTCTTCCTACAGCTTCTTGACTTCCATAACAAGTGTCTCATGCTTGGAACACCACTGTCCATCCTGTAAAGGTATCTATAAAAACTAGAAAATATTTATACCCATAAAGGGCTGGTTTCTACCTCTGTGTAGTCAAAAAGTCATCCAAGAGAGTGATGAATACCTTGAGAGTTTCATGTTAGCTGCCATTATAACACTGAATGATAAACGCATCTACCCCAATATGTATTAAGACAATCAGTTTGATGATAAATATATGGTAGATTACCTGGCCATATGTCAAAAGTCACAAAATAGAAGCTATCTGAATTTCCAGGCAGCACTGAATCATTTGGACATTTACCAGGAATGAGAAAATTATCTGTAAGGTTTCCTACTTTAATTCCATGTCCCTCAGAAAAAAATTAGTGACTGGTAAAGACAAATTCCAAATCACAATGAAAGTGAAAATAATAACATTGAATAGTGGGGAAGGTGAAACATATTGCTGGAAGTCTGTTAATTAGATGCTGGCTTGAATATTTGCTAGTACTCAGTTTCCTCTCCATTCTCATATTGGTCCTTTCTAGATACCCACAACTATGTCTTCCTGCATTTTATCCTCACAGAGTCTTCTGGGAACAAAGAGCTGCCATCTCAGTGAGCCTGCCTTCTCTTTCTCTGCCTGCCTATGTTTCTTTAACTCCCTGTTTTTTCCTTATCTCAGATAATGAAACATCCTGATCTCAGGGAGTGGCCACATATGATCCAGCATGCTAAATGGTAGAGTCTAGGTGTCATCAGTCCAAAATAGAGGGGACATTCATGAGGGGGGTGGTTCTTAGCTTTGGTCTAGGGTGATGTGGCAAATGTTTGGTGAGCATTTCATTCTGCACTCTATTTTCAGGGTCATATTTAGAAGCATAGGAGAATACTCAGTGTACAGGCAATGCTGGAGGTCATGCCTATTGTAATTTTAAAAACATGAAGAATAGAAGTCATGCCAAGCAACAAGGCACACATTGGAGGTTTATTGGAAGAGGAGAGAGAAGGAGGCAAAGGAGGGTAGAGAGGGTGACAGAGATCAGTTCTTGGAGATAAGAGTTGCAGAAGAGAAATAGAGAGACGGAGAGAGACAGAGAGAGGGAGAGAGAGGCAGAGATAAAGTAAGAGACAGGATGTGGGCAAGGCCCACATTTTAAAAGGGAACATAGCAAATGTGCACAGTGGGTGCTCTTTGATGCAACTGAGTACATACCTGGTCAGAACCCTAAGGGCAGACTAGTATAAATGCCTGAATAATAATTTTCCTACATTTTGTTTATTATAAAATGTGAGTTAGAAACCAGTGGAAGATGAGGAGGGATGAGGACTCCTTCTTAAGACTGCTTCTTGCTGTTGTGGAGGCATCAAAATCTTTGGGTGGACCTGAGAAATCTGGTGGGCTGGCCAAGTCTATGAATAACTGGATATATTCCTTCACTGTCCAGGCTCTGTGGGGCAGTCTGGTGCCAATTTCCCCTGTCTATATTCTGTTTAAGACTGATCCAAGTCAGCTTGCTGGTTCTTAATGTACTTAATCCTTTGCCATCACCACAGCATCACCACGATACCTTCTTTCTATCCAATTTACCAGGAAACACAGGAGTAGCAGGAGAGAGAGAGAGAGAGAGAGAGAGAGAGAGAGAGAGAGAGAGAGAGAGAGAGAGAGACAGAGAAAGTCAAGTCCCACCTATAAAATGGAAACATACCAAATGGGCTGGGGACACATCTTTCCAGGACCTGAGAGCAGGCCGTACAGATACCTCAATACTAACAATGATGCAGCCCAGAATAGAGCACCTAATCACTGTAATATCTCACATTATAGCAATAGGTTAAAGACTCATTTTGAGTATAATTAATCAAAAATCTGCTTCCAGGCACCTTGATAAGTGTTGGAGCAACTAGATTCACATGTCCTGCACAGATGGTTTCTAGAGAGGGAGAGAGAGAGGGTATTTAACCATCATTTGACTTGGATACACATAGGCACTGATGTGTTGAATTACCAAGTTCATGATGAGCTGAGCTTCATTTTCTTACCAAGAAGAAAATAATAATGAAAAAAGTTGCATAAACAGATTCCCTTGTGGTATTAAGCCTAACTGTCAATGTCTAGTGTGTTGGGGTCCTTGGGTAAGGTCTCACCGAAATCAGGAGACATGGGAAGCAGAGTAGAAGCAACTGCATGTCAAACTTTATTTTTGTAGAACTTTTATACATAAGCTTATACAAGCTGTCTCACAATCTTCATACCGCAATACCACACAAGGCATCAGGAGATGCCCCCTTTGAAACAATGTCTCTACTATATTTAAAGCACTATTTGGCAACTAGCACTTCCCTATATCTATAGAACAGTGGAGCAAACACAGTTCACTGACCCTGAGAGCCACTTCCTTATCTTGAGAACAAATTCCAGGAGATCACTTGAAACATGTCAGCAGAAGTATGCTCCCAGCTATTCTTGGTATGCCAAGTCTCATGCTTCAAACTACTCCTCATTTGACCCAAGAGGAGCCTGCACCTCACTAAGCCAGCTCTGTATCTCCACACCTAATGTCCAGGAAGTGTGACTCCTGAACCATTAAACAAACTTGCCTATTATCTGACTCCCTCACTGTTTTTTCTTGCTGGGTGCTTAATGTCATACATGTGGCCAAAATCAATCAAATGTATTTATTATTTTTAATGTCAGGCAACTTCAGGGTTTGTTCCTTAAGTGTAACTTGGACTGGAGGGGAACAATCTGAATCTTCTACCCTTTCTTCTTTCAAACCAAACTTTTGTTTTTTATGGAGGTACCTCAAAGTCTTTCATTGACACTGGCTTTGCTTGTCAGCAACAGGTGAAATTTTTCTGTAGTACTGACCCCCTTTTTGTAGGCTACGCACTGGCTAAAGATAATGTGAAAAGAGAAAAATTACGGAACATATTGGGAGATATTCCACAGTTTCCGGGGACTTATCTAGCCTTGAAAGGTCAGTCTCCATCCCAATCACTCCTAAATATTAGTATAGATAGTACATATGTTTATTGAACAACCAGAATGTTATTCATATCAGACTGGTGTTTTAACTACTGTGTAATATTTAGATAAAGCTGGAGAAAAGCCAAAACCCAAACACTTTAAAGTTTGATTCTTTAAGCCAGTCTTGTAATTGCTAAGAAGTAGACCAGTAATTCCTTTGATTTGCTCAGGAGTTTGCATAACTTATATAATTTGCACAGTTCCTTGTCTTAGCAGACATGACAATATTAATGATCAACAAACCAAGTTTTGATGGTCTTTTGCAGGTTGGTACAGATATCATGGCATTAATTTTTCTTAGAAGATAGTGTTATATAGTACTAGAGTAAACTAATTTTGATCCCAGTTATATAAATTAATGTTGCCTGTGTGCATACTGTGAGGCTTTGTAATTTCTCCAGTAAACCTTATGAAAACACAAAGCTATCTTTATACTATGAATAGAGTGACAGTGCATTTGGATGTGAATGAGTGTAAATGAGTGTAAACACTCCATTATGTGAATGAGTCTAAGCAGTAGATCCACAAAAACATGTGTTCCTTTATAAAACTGAACCTAGTGGTTTATACTGAACAAGTGACCTGCCATTGATCCCAGTGAAGACTGGCTGGAACCAAAGCACCTGGCCTCCTTATAGCAAGTACAGATTGGTCAAGTATATTCTAATCTATAGGACTGTGCTTTAGGAACAGGGATTGAAAATGTTCTCTTTAGAAAACTGAAACTTTATAAGGGTATTGGGTGAGTGGCACTAAACACCCATGAGCAAAGAAGGTCAAGCCATTATAACTATCTACTTTACCAATATCTCTTTGGTGACCCTGGGTAGACTTCTACTGACCAACTGTTTGGTATTCTTTAATACATTTTAATATCTTTAGGCTCACCTAACAGAAATCTCTGTGAAATTTCATGAGTCAAGTTGTTGATAATTCAACTAAGAGGAGGATTGCTGCAGTCGGCTTTTCCACCAGCAATGAGATTTAATTTGAAAAGGGGACTTTGATTTCTAGGGGCAGGGTTCTTCATTTCATACCTTTACTCCCTTATCCTCAGGGAATGGTATATTCAAATTTTCAATAAGGAGCACCTAGTTCAGTCTAGTCTGTCATGGAAAAGACTAGAGTAAGTAGTGGAATTTAATGACTTAGGCATGGCTCAGACTCTTGCCATATCCCTATTTCCTCCCTTAGTCTTCCATATATGATCACATTGCAATCTTGTCCCTGGTATAGAATGCAACACAGATTGCCCACAGCTCTGTTTATATTCCAAGATATTTATCATGCTACCATTTCTCAAAAACACTTGAATTACACACAAGCTGGGAGACGTATTAGAAGTCTCATTTGTTGAATTTACTGAGCATATGCAATGTGAATACAGTTCCATGCCAAAACTAAGGTTGATATATTTCCAGTGATCAGTAACTCACACAAGTTCATAGAGATGGAGAGAGATCCAGATTTAGAAATGAGGCAGGTAGGTTCAGCCCATTAACTTATTGTAGAAATTGCTAATGATATATATACTATGAGAAACCGAAAAGCAAGACTTACTATGTCTGATTATGGCATACATACACTTTCCAATTCAGAAATAGTATCTTACAGA
The DNA here is from genome assembly GCF_017639785.1 of Mesocricetus auratus. Taxonomy (NCBI): domain Eukaryota; kingdom Metazoa; phylum Chordata; class Mammalia; order Rodentia; family Cricetidae; genus Mesocricetus; species Mesocricetus auratus. The sequence continues at coordinate 71,726,591 of NW_024429192.1, read as the reverse complement.
AACTCCAGAGGCAGTTAGAATCACACACTTTCTAATTGAAGGGGGAAGAAGGAGGACACAAATGCAATCATTAATAGATTAGCATTCAATATTTGGGATTCACTCATGTTCTTCTTGGATCCAGAGTACTTGGACATCTCTATTCCTCTGGACCCACCATCCACACCATGCATTGCTTATCTCAGTCTGACTTCAGAGGCCCAGAACTTAGACTCTTCTATATGTCCTGATCCTACAACAGTAAGTGGTTTCTGTGGCATTTAAGGTGCCTCCGTTTATCTGCCCTGATAGCAATTTCATTGTGGAAAACCCTTGGCAGAAGCGCTTGGAAAACACAGAAATCTGCAACAGGTTCTGAAGTTCCACTTAGCAAAAAAGTGGTCCATCTTTTACTTAACTCACGTTAAATCTGCACAAAGCAGTGGCTTAAGCAGGGTAAAGTAAAATATCCTATCCCATATTTCTTTAGTAAGCCCCATGAATCAGAGAGATCCTGACTTTCTTGACTACTACCCCATCTGTAGATAAAAGAAGATACATTGGAATATCTCCAGATCTTCTCTGTCTTTCTATACAGAGCATCCTCTGGACATTTTACCAAGATGGAGATGGCTAACAGTATCCTCTTTCTCATTAGAAAATAGTGAACTATTCTCCTTTTACTATTTACTCCACCTAAGTGAGAGATGACTCTTCAACACCCCATGATCTTTCTGAATTACTAGTTTTATCTTGCCTGTGTAAAATCCACTGTTTAAAACATTCTCAAGAATCAATGTTCCCCCATGACACATTAGAAAAAAACAGCAATACTCAGTACTTAGTGAAGCAGAATGGGAAGCAGACACCACGCAGATGAGAGAAATCATACTTGGAGATGCTGTGCAGAGAGCAGGTATTGCTACCTAGTACATACCTTGTCAAAATGATCCTACCCAAGCAAGCTGATTCATTTTGCCTCTAACGGTTACTGGAATCTGGAAAACTATGATGCTGAAGAAAGGGTTCTTTTTATTTTTTACACTGACTATTGCAATGGTAGGGATGGGACACGGGCCTTAGGGTGTTTCATTCTAATGCTGAGCACCATCCAAAACTCTGAAGTCAGGCTATTGATATTCTAATTTCTGCTTCCAGTCAGGTGTCTCTATTTAGCTATTCTCAGCTCAAGTATCCAAGAGATTTGTGTGGGGTGAAGAAGATATCAGAGGAATAGTTAGATTAACTATAGATCTCTTCCAGGTACATTGAGTGGGGAGTTTCCCACTCTCTGTCTCCCCACAAGCTTATTAGTTCCTCATGGGTGCTGTTTACTATATCTGTTGATTGAAGAGTGACAGCAGAAACCTTTGCACTGATTGCTATGGTTGCAGTCTCTTTTCATCATGCTGATTCAGAGCCCAAGTCCCTTGTAGACAGAGTTTCTGTCTCACATGATCCTGCAGCAATTTAGTACCAAATAAATACACAGTCATATATTAATTATAAACTGTTTTGTTAATGACCAAGGCTCCTATTTGGCTATCTCTCTCTTAATTATTAACTCATCACTATTAATCTATATATTTCTACATACCCTTATTTTACTGGAGAATGCCCTGCATCCTATCATCCCCATAGGTACATGGGATCTCCCTGGAGGGTTCTCTCCCATTCTCTGCCAAGAATTCTCCTCATCTGGTAGCTCTGCCTATTCTTCCTCCCTGGCTACTGGCTAATCAACATTCTTTCTTCACCCAATAAAAGAAACATATATTCACAGCATACAGGACAAGAGGTTGTTGAGAGATCTAATTGCACCTTAAAGAAAAATTCTATTAACAGGTAAAGTGAACCAAGACACTCCAAAATAGATTGCATAATGCATTACTAAATTTGAATTTTCTTTTTTCTTCAATATATGTTATTATTTAAATTAGAAACATGAATGTTTCACATGTCAATCCAGCTCCCTCTCCCACCCCTCTTTCCTTGTCCCTCCACCCCTCATCTCCCCACCCAATCCCCACATCATTCCCCAGGGAGGGTGAGGGGGGATCTCCAAAGACTGTCATTTCATCCAGGGTAGGACCTAGGCCCTTCCCCATGTGTCCAGGCTGAGAGAGCATCCCTCTATTTGGAATGGGCTCCCAAAGATCATTCATACAACATGGTAAACACTGGTCTACTACACAAGGCCCCATTGATTTCTGTGGCCTCCTCACTGACACTACATTCATGGAGTCTGGATCAGTCCCCTGTTGGCTTCTCAGCCATCAGTCTGGGATTCAAGAGCTCCCCCTTATAAAGTCAGCTGTCTTTGTGGGTTTCATCATCATGGTCTTGACCTCTTTGCTCATCACTCCTCCATCTCTGTCACTAGGTTCCAGGAGTTTAATTCAGTGTTTAGCTGTGAGTGTCTGTCTCTGCTTTCATGAGTCATTGGATGAAGATTCTAGGATGGCGTATGAGGTGGTCATCAACCTTACCATCAAGGAGGGGCATTTAATGTATTCTCTCCACTATTGCTTAGCTTGCCAGTTGGTATTATCCTTGTAGATCTCTGGGGATCTCACTAGTGTCAGCTCTCTCCTCAAGCCTATAATGACTCAATCTCTTATGGTATCTCTCATCCTGCTCTCCTCTATTCTTACCTCGACTCAACCATCCTGTTTCCCCATGCCTTCTTCTACCCTCCTCTTATGCCCCTCTCTTTTCTTGGTTCCCTCTCCCCTTCTATGATGTTCCCAATCTGCTCAGGAGATCTTGCCTCATTGCACTTCTCTGGGGTATCGTGCATCTCTCTTGAGAACCTTCCTGTTTCCCAGACTCACTGGCCCTGGGATTGTAGGCTGACACTCCCCTGAAACATATCTTAAAATCCATATATGAGTGAGTACATACCATGTTTGTCTTTTTGTGTTACCTCACTCAGGATATTTTCCTCTAGTGCCTTCCAGTTGCTTGCAAATTTCAAGATTCTATTGTTTTTTCCCGCTGAGTAGTACTCCATTGTTTAAATGTACCACATTTTCTCTATCCACTCTTTAGTCATGGGGCATCTAGGTTGCTTCCAGGATCTAGCTATTACATATAATGCTGCTATGAGCATAGTGGAACAAACATCCTTGTTGTGTGAATGGGCATCTTTTGGGTATATGCCTAGGAGTAGAATTGCTCTGTCTTGTGGTAGACTGAGTCCCATTTTCCTGAGGAAACTCCATACTGATTTCCACAGTGGCATCCTACCAGCAGTGGAGGAGTGTTCCCCTTTCTCCACATCCTCTCCAGCACAAACTGTTATTGGTGTTTTTGATTTTAGCCATTCTGACAGGAGTAAGATGATATCTCAGAGTTGCTTTGATTTGCATTTCCCTAATGGCTAATGATGTTGAGCACTTTCTCAAGTGTCTCTCAGCCATTTTATACTCCTCTATTGATAATTCTCTATTTAGTTCAGCCCCCCCACTTTTTAATTAGATCCTTTGATGTTTTGGAGACTTGTCTATTGAGTTCTTTGTAAATTTTGGAGATCAGCCCTCTGTCAGATATATTTTCTTAATGTTAATGTTAAAGGACCAACAGCTTCAGAAAGATATTGGACAATATAAAAGACTTCTGAGATAAATCCGTCAGTATAGTTGAAGGATGTTTTAACCTCAGAATGGAAACCAGGATATATGCTACGTTGGGAAAGGGGTTTCACTTTTCTATCCACAGGAGAAGAAAAGCTATAAATACCATGAAATATAATTAAGATTAAATGTGAACAGGAGAAACCTCTTGATGAGGAGAAATGATAGATCATCCACTATGGGTTCTGTTCTTGTCTTTGCAGGAAATCAGATAATACCCATCTTCATGAAGCCAAAAGACATTGGACATGTAGATACCTAAAGAAGAAAGGGTAGCTATCCAGAATGAATCAACAAAGAAGAATCTGACCCCTCCTACCAATATCGATGAAATCTCACTACCTAAACACCTATATCTCCTTACTTCTCAGTAAGGTATTAGTCTCAATTCATGTAAAAATCAAAACTGGCTTTGGAGTTGGACTGTAGCTCTCTTTTTATTCCAAGAAAGTTGTTAAAAGAAAAATTCAGAGTTTCTGTCTCATATCAGAAGAGGCAACTCTTGTGAGACAGAAATAAACAAAAATCTAGGGATTATTATTGTCAAACCTCTGTTATCTTTCAAAAAATCCCAATTTTCCTCATATTTACTTTCATCCTTATTGATACCTTTCCCAGTATGCATACCTATAAAATTTAATCTTTCTGTGTTGATATTAATTTTAAGTCTTCCACAGTGAAAAATAAAATTTCCTAAGAGCAATCTCTGACCTCTACAAGAAGAAGATGGGGCCCCACAGCATTGATTCCACTTGACTCAAATAGTGGCTTTGAACTAGTAAACACCACTCAAGGATCACTTTTGGATTGAAACTGCTCTAGACAGTTCAGATTAGCTAGCTGAGATGGTCTACCTTCTTTATTTAGTTTTTTTATTTTACATACCAATCCCACTTCCCTCTCCCTCCATTCCTCCTATGCCTCCCACTGACCACCCCAATCGCACATCATCCACTCCCAAGAGAGGGTGATGCCTCCCATGAGGCATCATGAAATTCTGACATATCATTTGGGACAGGGCTTAGGTCCTCCCTCCTGTATCTAGGCTAGGGGAGTAGCCCTCCATAGGGAATGGGATCTCAAAGTTCTTTCATGCCACAGGGATAAATACTGGTTCCACTTCCAGAGGCCCCATAGACTGCCCAGGCCTCACAACTGACACCCACTTTCAGGGTGCTTGTTAGGTCCCATGCTTGTGCGCTAATGTTTGACTGGGGTCCATGAGCTCCCACTTGCTCAGGTCAGCTGTTTCTGTGGGTTTCCCCAGCATGGTTTTGACCCCTTTGGTCATCACTCCTCCCTCTGTACTACAGGAGTCCAGGAGTTCATCTCAGTGCTTGGTTGCAAATCTCTGTTTCTGCTTCCATCAGTTAATGGATGAAGGCTCTATAATGACATTTGAGGTAGTCATCAATCTCATTACAGGGGAAGGGCATTTAAGGTAGCCTCTCCACTATTGCTTAGATTCTTAGTTAGGGTCATCCTTGTGGATCCCTGGACATTTCCCTAGTGCCAGATTTCTCTTTAAACCTTTTATGGCTCCCTCTATTAAGGTATTTCTTTTCTTGCTCTCCTTCACTATTCTTCCCACAACTTGATTTTCCTGATCCTTCATATTCTCCTTCTTCCCTCCTCTTTCTTCTACCTCTCTCTACACCCCACCCATGTTCCCAATATGCTTAGTAGGTCTTGTCCCTTTCCTTTTCTCCCAGGTACCATTTATGTATCCCTTAGTGTCCTCCTTGTTTCCCAGTTTCTCTGGGGTTGTGGATTTTAACACTGTTGCCAGAGATTCAGATAAGAACTTCAGAGGAGCATCACCTGCTACTCAATGACCTTTGCTATAGAGTAACATTCACCTCTATAACAGCTGCAAGTAATTCTAGGAAAACAACACCCCCTTTCCGACAGTTGGCTTATTGTTGCTTTAGTTTTTCCATACAGTATGGATAATTTTCACCTGGTATGGGGTGGTTTTAAGTTGTATAGGTATGGGAATGGAAAGTGACATTCAGACTCAGGAATATATTTTAGAAAAGTATAAAGGGAATGGATTGGATGTTACATAGGTTGATTAGTGTATCTTCTTTTTATCTTTAAAACTATCATTTTATTGCATTTATAAATTATAAATTATTATATAATCAAAATCTTCTTTTTTCTTTTTAAATTTAAATTAAATTAGAAACAAGGTTGCTTCATATATCAATTCCAGGTCCCTCTCCCTTTCTCATCCCTCCTCCCATGCCCTACCACCAACCCCCTCCAATATCCCCTCATTTCCCCAGGTAGGGTGAGGCCCTACATGGGGGTGTCCATAGTCTGTCATTTCATTCAGGGCAGGGCTTAGACCCTCCCCTGGGAGTGCAGGGTGAGAGTGCATCTCTCATTGTTGGATGGGCACCCAAAGTTCACTTGTATACCCGGGATAAATACTGATCTACTACCCAAGGCCCAATAGAATACCTAGGCCTCCTTACTGAAACCCACCATCACAGCCATCAGTCAGGGATTCAAGAGCTAACCCTAGTCAGGTCAGCTGTTTCTGGGGATTAAACCAGCCCAGTATTCACACTTTGCTCATCAGTCCTCCCCCTCTGTCACTGAGTTCAGATCAGTGTTTAGCTGTGGGAGTCTGTCTCTGCTTCCATCAGCCATTAAATGAAGGTTCTGTTTCCCAGATACTCTGGTCATGTGATTGTAGGCTGGCACTCCCCAGATCTAGGTCTAAAGTCCACATATGAGAGAGTACACGCCATGTTTCTCTTTTTGTAACTGGGTTACCTCACTCAGGATGGTTTCTTCTAGTGCCATCCATTTTCCTGCAGATTTCAGAATTCCATTATTTTTTTTCTGCTGTGGGGACACCAGACCTTGAGCAGAAACCCACTTCCCCTTAGGCCTGGGAGCAGGCATCTGTAATGTTTACTGAAAACAATTCAGTGCTTTAAAGCTCTTGATAGGGCCCAGATAAGGGCTTGCTCACTGAAATACCATGCCTTTCACACCCCCTAAGGCTAGATGCCTCTTCCTATCCCCCCTGTGGTGTCTCCCCGATTCTGGGGCCGGAGATTAAACCACCAGCCAGGAGGGTGAGAAGTCTGGAAAGAATTGTATGTAGATGAATGGCAGAAGTCCTTAAAAAGGGAAGCTCCTTTTTCTTAGAGAGACTTCTCCTGAGACTTCTCTCTCCTAAACTGACTTGGGGTCTCCTCCTAAGCTGACTTGGGAAGCATAAAGTTTTCTTAAAGCAACCGACCGGTCTCTGTGTCATCTATCCCGACCACCTCGCTACATTCTCAGATGCAGGCCGCACAGCAGGTGCGACAGTGTAAAACTACTACATTTTATCTATCCACTCTTTGGTTGAGGGACATTTAGGTTGCTTCCAAGTTCTGTCTATTACAAATAATGCTGCTATGAACATAGTGAAAGACCCCAGGCGGGGGACTTTCACGGGAGGGAGACCCGAACCCAAGGAACACCGAGGCCACGAGCTTGGATGCAACAGCAAGAGGCTTTATTGATAATACACGGGTACCCGGGGCATCTCAGTCTCAGGAACTGAGAGCCCCGAGCTGGGGACTCAGGGGTTCTTTTATAGCAAAAAGCGCAGTACAGAAGCGAGAAGCCTAGTTACGGGACCCTGATTGGGTAATTTAAATGAGGCTGGGGCTCAGAACGAGATTTCTCTCATCTGGACAGAGAGGCAATTAAGGTTTCTCTCATCTGGACAGAGAGGCAATTAAGGTTTCTCTCATCTGGACAGAGAGGCAATTAAGGTTTCTCTCAGAACTCAATTCTCGGCCTTGGCCCTATCTGAAGAACAAAGGTTTCTGTGCCTGCCCAATCTTTCTGGGCTGGCTGTGCAGACCATAGACACCTGGGCCCCTATCTGGACAGAGATAGTAGTGACTATGCAGCTGTAAAGACCTTGAGCTGAGCTTCCTTCTGATCAAAAAAATGACTATTCGGCTGAGCTGTGGGGGAAAGGAATTTTCCATAGGCCTCAGCCACTTGCGCTGGGCCGGGGTCTTTCAATAGAGGAACAGATGTCCTTGTTTTATGAAAGTGAATCTTTTGGATATATGCCTAAGAGTGTAGTTGCTGGGTCTAGTGGTAGTTTTATTCCCTTTTTTGAGGAATCTCCATACTGATTTCCAAAGTGGTTGTAAAAGCTGACACACCCACCAGCAGTGCAGGAATGTCCCTCTTTAACTACAACCTCTCCAGCATAAATTGCCATTGGTGTTTTTGATTTTAGCTATTCTGACAGGAGTAAGATGATGTCTCAGAGTTGTTTTGATTTGCATTTCCCGGATGGCTAAGGATGTTGAGCACTTTCTCAAGTGCCTTTCAGCCATTTTAGACTCCTCTATTGAGAATTCTCTATTTTGTTCTGTAGCCAACTTTCTAATTGGATTCTTTGGTATTGTGGAGACTTGCTTCTTGAGTTCTTTGTAAATTTTGGAGGTCAGCTCTTGGTCAGATGTGGGGTTAGTGAATATTTTTCCCATTTTGTGGGCTGCTTTTTTGTCTTGCTGACAGTGTCCTTTGCCTTACAGAAGCTTCTCAGTTTCAGGACTTCCCATTTATTAATTGTTGACCTCACTGTCTGTGCTACTGGTGTTATGTTCAGGAAGCAGGGTACCACCCACTTTCTCTTCTAAGAGGTTCAGTGTGGCTGGATTTATGTTGAGGTCTTTGATCCATTTGGACTTAAGTTTTGTACATGGAAATAGACATGGATCTGTCTGCATTCTTCTACATGCCAGCCTCCAGCTATTCCAGCACCATTTGTTAAAGATGCTTTCTTGTTTCCAATGTATATTTTTAGCCTCTTTGTTAAAGATCAGATGTTTATACATGTATGGGTTAATATCAGGGTGTTCAATTCAATTCCATTGGTCTACCTGTCTATTTTTGTGCCAGTACTAAACTGTTTTCAGGACTACCATTCTATAATATAGCTTGAGGTCTGGGATGGTGATGCCTCCAGATGTTGCTTTGTTGAGTATGGTTGTTTTGCCTATCCTGGGTCTTTTGTTTTTCCATGCAAAATTGGTTATTGTCTTTTCAAGGTCTGTGAAGAATTGTGCTGGGATTTTAAAGGGGATTACATTGAATCTGTAGATTGCTTTTGGCAGGATTGCCATTTTTACTACATTGATCCTACCTATCCAAGAGCATGGGAGATCTTTCCATTTTCTGAGGGCTTCTTTAATTTCTTTCTTTAAAGAGTCAAAGTTCTTGTGATACAGGTCTTTCACTTGTTTGGTTAGCGTTACCCCAAGGTATTTTATGTTGTTTGTGGCAATTGTAAAGGGTGATGTTTCCCTGATTTCTTTCTCAGCCCTTTTATCATCTGTATATAGTAGGGCTACTGACTTTCTTGAGTTGATCTTGTAGCCTGACACTTTGCTGAAGGTGTTAATCAGCTGTAAGAGTTCCCTGGAAGAGTACTTGGGGTCATTTATGTAAAATATCATACCATCTGCAAATAGTGAATTGTTGACCTCTTCCTTACAAATTTATATCCCCTTGATCTCCTTTTGTTGTCCTATGACTCTAGCTAGAACATCAAGTAAAATATTGAAAAAGTATGGAGAGAGTGGACAGAATTGTCTTGATCCTGATTTTAGAGGAATTGCATTGAGTTTCTGTCCATTTAGTGTGATGTTGGCTGTTAATTTGCTATATATAGCTTTTATTATGTTTAGGTATGTTCCTGTTATCCCAGATCTCTCCAAGACCTTAATCATGAAGGGGTGGATTTTGTCCAAGGTTTTTTCATCATCTAGTGAGATGATCATGTGATTTTTGTTTTTCAGCTTGTTTATATGGTGGATTACATTGATGGATTTTCCTATGTTGAACCATCCCTGCATCCCTAGGATGAAACCTAGTTGATCGTGGTCAATGATTGTTTTGATGTGTTCTTGGATCTGATTTGCCAGTATTTTATTGAGTATTTTTGCATCAGTGTTCATGAGGGATATTGGTCTGAAGTTCTCTTTCTTAGTTGTGTCTTTTTGTGGCTTGGGGATCAAGGTTATTGAAGCCTCATAGAAAGAGTTTGGCAAAGACCCTTCTGATTCTATTGTATGGAATACTTTGGGACCAATTGGTATAAGCTGTTCTTTGAATTTCTGGTAGAATTCTGCACTGAGGCCATCTGGACCTGGGCTTTTTTTTTGGTTGGGAGACTTTTGATGATTGCTTCTATTTCCATAGTGGTTATAGGTCTATTTAAATTGCTCATTTGTTCTTGATTTAATTTTGTCAAGTGGTAGCTATCCAGAAAATTGTCCATTTCCTTTAAATTTTCGAATTTTGTGGAGCACAGGTTTTCAAAGTATGACCTGATGATTCTCTGAATTTCCTCAGAGTCCCTCGTTATGTCCCCCTTTTCATTTCTGATTTTGTTAATTTGCATGTTCAAACTATGCTGTTTGGTAAGTTTGGACAAAGGTTTGTCTATCTTGTTGATTTTCTCAAATAACCAACTCTTCATTGCATTGATTGTTTGCATTGTTTTCCTAGTTTCTACTTTATTGATTTCAGCCCTCAGTTTGATTATTTCCTGGTCTCTACCCCTCCTGGGGGAGTTTGCTTCTTTGTGTTCTAGAGCTTTCAGCTGTGCTGTTAATTCTCTAGTATAACTGTTCTCCAGTTTCTTCATAGTGGCACTTAGTGCTATAAAATTCCCCTCTACCTCTGATTTCAAAGTGTCCCATAGGTTTGGGTATTTTGTGTCTTCATTCTCATTGAATTCTAGGAAGTCTTTAATTTATTTTTTATTTCTTATTTGACCCAGGAATGGTACAATTGTGCATTTTCAATTTCCATGTGTTTTTAGGGTTTCTGCAATTTGTCTTGTTGTTGAATTCTTATTTTAATGCATGGTGGTCTGATAAGACACATGGAGTTATTCCTATTTTTTTTTTTACATGCTGAGGTTTGATATGTTGCCATGTATGTGGTCGATTTTTGAGAATGTTCTTTATGGTGGTGAGAAGAATGTATATTCTTTTTTATGTGGATGGAATAGTCTATAGACGTCTGTTAATCCCAATTGGGTCATAACATCTATTAGACCCTTTGCTTCTTTGTTGAGTTTGTGTCTGGTATTCCTGTCTAGTGGTGAGAGTGGGGTGTTGAAGTCTCCCATTATAAGTGTGTGGGGCTTTATAAGTGATTTGAGTTTTAGTAATGCTTCTTTTATGAACTTGGATGCCTTTGTGTTTGGGGCACAGATGTTCAGAATTGAAACTTCATCTTTGTGGATTTCTGCTTTGATGAGCATGTAATCACCTACTTTATCTCTTTTGATTGATTTTATTTTAACATGAAATTTGTTAGATCTTAAGATTCCTACCACCGCTTGTTTCTTTGGTCTATATGATTGGAAAATCTTTTACCAACCTTTATCTCTGAGTTAATGTCTGTCTTTGAGGTCGAGGTGTATTTCTTGTATGCAGCAGGAGGATGGGTTCTGTCTTAGAATCCATTCTGTTAGCCTGTGTCTTTTTATGGGTAAATTAAGGTCATTAATAATAAAGGATATTAATGACCATGGATTGCTCATTCTTCTTTGATTTGGAATGGTTGTTGTTGTTGGAATTATGTGTGGAATTCCACCCCTTTTTTCTTCTCACTGTTGGTAAAGTGGGATTATCTGATGCCTATGTTTTTATGGTTGTAGTTAACTTCCTTGTGTTGGAGTTTTCCTTCCAGATCTTTCTGTAGGGCTGGGTTAGTAGATATGTATTGCTTGAATCTAGTTTTGTCATGAATATCTTGTTTTCTCCATCTATAGTGGTTGAGAGCTTTGCCAGGTATAGTAGTCTGGGCTGGAAACCATGGTCTCTTAATGTTGGTAGAATATCTATCCAGGACTTTCTGGCTTTCAGAGTTTCCATGGAGAAGTCAGGTGTAATTCTGATAGGTTTGCCTTTATTTGTTACTTGGCCTTTTTCCTTAGCTGTTCTTAATATTCTTTCTTTATTCTATATATTTGGGGTCTTGATTATTATGTGGTTAGGGTACTTTTTTGTGGTCCACTCTATTTGGTGTTCTGTAAGCTTCTTGTATCTTCATTGGCATGTATTTCTTTAGTTTGGGAAAATTTTCTTCTATGATTTTGTTGAATATGTTTCCTGACCCTTTGAGTTGGTTTTCTACACCGTCTTCTATATCTATTATTCTTAGGTTTGGTCTTTTCATTGTGTCTCATATTTCCTGGATGTTTTGTGTTAGTTGTTTGTTGGGCTTAAGATTTTCTCTGATTGATGAATCCATTTCTCCTAATGTATCTTCAACACCTGTGATTCTCTCTTCAATCTCTTGTTTTCTGTTGTTTATGCTTGTATCTGTAGTACCTGACTGCCCAGCTTTTGTATTTCCAGCCTTCCTTCAGATTGTGTTTTTTTTTAATTGTCTGTATTTCAGTTTTCAACCCTTGCACTCTTTGAATTGTTTCATGCAATTTTTGCTTTGTCTTTTCATCCATTTGTTTCATTTTATGAATTTTATGGTTAGTTTTTCTTCCATTTCTTGCATTTTTGGTTTGTTTTTTCTTCCATTTTTTGCATTTTTTGGATTGTTTTTTCTTCCATTTCTTTGAGGGATTTTCCTACATCCTCTTTTAGGCCCTCTATCATTTTCATGAAGTTGTTTTTAAGGTCATTCTCTTCTGTTTCATATACTTTGGAATGTTGGAGTCTTGCTGGTGTGGAGTCTCTAGAATCTGGTGGTGTCTTATTTGTTTTTCTGTTGCTGAGTGTGTTTTTGTATTGTCTCTTTCCCATCTCTTCTTCTAGTCGGTGCAGAAAGAGCCCCTTACTGGTCTGGTGGTTAGGGGACCAGAGTTCGCTTTCAGTGCGTGCATGCAAGTCCAATACTCTGGTAGTTTTCTATTCCTGGTCCTATTCCTGGTCCCGTGGGTGGAGACGAAGCCCAGCAATCTGTTGTGAATAGTCTCCCACCTGGTTCCCTGGTTCCGTTGGTGGAGGAGAAGACCTGGGATCTGGGGTGCCTGGCTCCCACCGGGATGGGAAGCTCTGTGGCAGTCCCCAGGCACTGGAGCACAGGCCCGGATGTGGGGCCTTGTTAACTGTATCTTCTGGTCCCCTGGTCTTGTTGGTGGAAGAGAAGAACTGGGATCTGGGGTGCCTGTCTCTTGCCTGGATGGGAAGCACTATGGCAGTCCCTAGGCAATCCCCAGGTAGGTGAGGGCAGGCCTGGGTGTAGGGCCTTGTTCACCTCATCCAGCTGGTCCTGCTGATCCTGCGGGTCCTGCTGGTTCCTCTGGTCCCCTGGACCTGCTGGTCCCCTGATCTCGTTGGTGGAAGAGAAGACCTAGGATCTTGGGTGCCTGGCTCCTGCCAGGATGGGAAACTCTGTCGATTAGTGTACCTTCTTGTGAACTATTTTAGCAACTCTTATGTATAGACAATGACATTGTTATGTATTCTGGTATATTGAAACTTACGTAAAATTAATTTTCTATTCCTGTCGTGTATAACTTTTATATTGTTTCAAACTTGAAATTATATTTGTCAAGCTCTGTAGGCTTCTATTTCTGTTTACTATTGCACACAAATATAGTTATCTTTAACATATTGTATGCTTAAAATTTTTTGTAGACTGATGCAATTTAGAATATTATTGTCATGTTGCAGTATACTATTCTTCGTCTCGTTAAGATATTTTAGTTCTACCTGTGATTTAGAAATTTACTTTGAAGAGGTTGAAGACTAGATAATTACAGCTAATATTCTCTCTTTTCTTAGCTAGAACAGATTAGGTACAAGAATTAGAATTTTCAGAATAGGACAGCTATTGGAGTAATCTCTGTTCCATGAAATTACACCAGCACTGTATGTCTAGTATCTGTTTCTTGCTTCATATTGCTCTTGGTTGTTGTAGGTCTAAATTTGTGTATGTTTTTACCTTTCCTTCTTCTGGACTACACTTGATGTTTGTTATTGTGTACCGTTTTTGAATTAAGCTTAAAATCCTCTTATTTGGAGCAAAATGGGAAATGTAGTGGCATGTTGTTTGCCAATGAACTTGCTGCAGTAGCCATACCCTATGGGTGAGGCTTTAGGTGTTTAGATATGACCCCTTATAAGGTAGAGAAAGGGCTGGCTTGTTATCTTGGGTGGCAATGAGATTCTCAGAATGCCAGAGACTGCATCTTCAGGAGCAGAAAGAACAAAGTGGTTATGTACTTTTATTTGTGTAAGTGCTTCCCTACTAAATACCTTCAGCTCCTACTCCATACTTTTAGTGGGCATGGGAGATGACTGAGTTTCCCAGTATGCTATTGTAGATGAATATGATTTAGTGATGAAGGGGCCTTGTAGTGCACTGGGCTATGGCTGTTTATAACTCCGTCTCTAAGATTTTTAGTCATGTAAAGGACCTTGAGAAGAGTATATCGCCAATCCTAGATGACAGACCAGAAGACATTTAATTAGGGTGATGTTAGATTTTTAGAGAATTGCCAAGGTTATACTCTGGCATGGACAAAAAATTGAATGACTGTGGAAAACAGACTAAATTATGTAGAAGAGGACAGTGACAACTTTATACATTCAGGATTGGAGAAGACTAAAGGTCTATTAAATAGATTCTGGCTTGAGTTCTTTACAGGATCCTTGAGCATTCCCATTTCCCCTATTAGTTCTGGGCTGATACAATCCCTGTTTTTTGTATATAGTTCCTCTTGAAGAGTATTCTATGAAGAAGTGACAGCTCAGAAAGCCTGCTTTAACTTTCCTTGCCTATCCATGTTCCTTTAACCCTGACTCTATCCCTTCCCTGGAAGAAACAGTTTCACCCCTGAATACTTCTGAATGACATTGTCATGCCCATTAGGGGTCAGTGATGAGCTGATTTTGAGAGGACAGGGATGTTGGTTAGACCAAATCATTGAGAAATCACTACTTCCTTCCACATACTTGCACAGGTGCTGATACTGTTGAGGAGTGTTATCCAAGAGCTACTCTGTGATATACTTCCTGCTCCTTGATTCCATTGGCCACATGAGTAGTGAACTCATAACTTTGTTTTACATTTCCTCTTTTATCACAAAAGTCATTCAGGAAAACATTTCTGCCAATAAAATAATCTAATGATGTCATGGACTGTACCTACTTAGAATATAATAAAGACTCAGAAACTATATATTTTCAAGGTCAAGAACTTAGTGTCAGTGTATACAATTTGATGTCTTCTTCTCTATTGCTAAAGTCTTCAAACACTACAAAATTTTAAGTTAGATAAAAGATTCCCTTAGAATGCAAGTTGGAGATTTTAGCAGCTACATTTTCACTGTTCCTTTGAACACTATATGTGGACAGCAGACAGAAGTTTATCTCTGTATGGACAATATCTATACTTGTGCTTGTGTGGTCACAAGTGTATCTGGGAATCTTGGAGTCCAGGAAAAGGGCATCTGATCCCCTAGAACTGGAAATACAGTAGAAGCTTCTGAGTTATCTGGTATGGGTGTTTGGAATGAAAACCACTTCCTGTATGGAAACAGCAAGCACTTTTGACTGCTTAATGGATTCTTTCCTCCAATCTTTCCTCCAGGTAGCAAATTCTTACCTGGAAATGACCACCATTACAACCACTGGTCTTCTTCAGTAAATAAAGGGGGGAGATGACTCTCAAACCAGGCATTCATTCTGTAGTTGGTTGTTCCCTGCCTCAAATGACATGTACAGAATCATACTACTGGACAATTCAGGTTCCACTCTGAGTCCAGATAGGGCTATGTGACTTCACAAATGGTCTCACTGTTTGCAGGAGGGTGACCAACAGTCACACACCAGGCTGAGGGACATGGTTACCTTGGGGTTGATTTGACTAAGTACCTGCCTGTTTCTCCCCAGTTAGTCATGTTTTCCTTTTGCTTCCCTGTTTTTCTGTCCTGCCACTTGAAGGAGCCCACATCCTCCCCACATGTAGTTTTCTCACTTCTCAGTCTGACACAGCTTGAAGTAAAAGGAGGAGCCTGTACCTCCCCAGGAAGAGGGGTATTTGCATGGAGACAACCTATTCCAGGGAAAAATAAGAAGGGGTATCCAGCTACAGTCAGTGGACTGGACTCAGGAAGCAGAATCTAGGTGCCTTCACCATGACTTGGGCTCTACTGTTACTCATCTTCCTCCTTCAGTTAACAGGTAAGTGAGTTTAAGGGCAGTTACTGTTAAAAAAGTAAGTGTTGCTTGGGATGTTTGGATCATATTCTTTCTGGTGAATAAAGTTTCTTGTCCTTACTGATTTTTATTATCTTTTTTTTTCAGGATCATGTGCCCAGTATGTGCTAACTCAGCCAAAGTCTGTGTCAGAGTCTCTAGGGAGAACAGTCACCATCTCCTGCAAGCGCAGCAGTGGCAATATTGCAGATAATTATGTGCACTGGTACCAGCAGCAATTTGGAAGTCCACCCACCATGGTGATCTATGAAGACAATGAAAGACCATCTGGGGTTTCTGATCGGTTCTCTGGCTCCATTGACAGCTCCTCCAACTCAGCCTCACTGACCATCACTGATCTTCAGATTGAAGATGAGGCTGACTACTTCTGTCAGTCTTCTGGTAGTGGCTTTAGTCACAGTGATGAAAATAATGGGGAAGTAAGACAAAAAACTCTCCACTGAACCACCTGTGAAAACATTTGTGATAAGAACAATTTCTATTTTATGTCTCCTTTAAAACTGCTGCTATTGGAGTATTTTCCTCAATAATTTCCTCTATCTTCAGTCAAAGAATACACATTTTCCTCCTGCAAATGGATGCTTATGTCCTTACTAGTTTAGGTTCAATCCATGTAGTAGATATTGCTGAAAACAGGAATTTTGGGCATCAATACTTGTTGAACAGGATTGTTTTGGCTATCCTAGGGCTTTTGTTTTTCCATACAAAATTGATTATTGTTCTTTCAAGGTCTGTGAAGAATTGTGCTGGGATTTTAATGGGGATTGCATTGAATCTGTAGATTGCTTTTGGCAGGATTGCCATTTTTACTACATTGATCCTACCTATCCAAGAGCATGGGAGATCTTTCCATTTTCTGAGGGCTTCTCTAAATTCTTTCTTTAAAGATTCAAAGTTCTTGTGATACAGGTCTTTCACTTGTTTGGTTAGCGCTACCCCAAGGTATTTTATGTTGTTTGTGGCAATTGTGAAGGGTGATGTTTCTCTGATTTCTTTCTCAGCCCTTTTATCATCTGTATATAGTAGGGCTACTGATTTTCTTGAGTTATCTTGTAGCCTAACACTTTGCTGAAGGTGTTAATCAGTTGTAAGAGTTCCCTGGTAGAGTTCTTTGGGTCATTTATGTAAACTATCATATCATTTGCAAATAATGAAAGTTTGACCTATTCCTTTCCAATTTGTATCTCCTGGATCTCCTTTTGTTGTTGGATGGCTCTGACTAGAACTTCAAGTACAATATTGAAAAGTATGGAGAGAGTGGACAGCCTTGTCTTGTTCCTGATTTTAGAGGAATTGTGTTGAGTTTCTGTCCATTTAATTTGATATTGGTTTGCTGTATATAGCTTTTATTATGTTTAGGTATGTTCCTGTTATCCCAGATCTCTCCAAGACCTTTATCATGAAGGGGTGTTGAATATTGTCAAAGGCTATTATCATCTAGTGAGATGATCATGTGATTTTTGTTTTTCAGCTTGTTTATATGGTGGATTACATTGATGGATTTTCATATGTTGAACCATCCCTGAATCCCTGGGATGAAACTTACCTCATCATAGTGAATGATTGTTTTGCTGTGTTCTTGCATCCGATTTGCCAGTATGTTATTGAGTATTTTTGCATCAATGTTCATGAGGGATATTGGTCTGAAGTATTCTTACTTAATTGTGTCTTTGTGTGGCTTAGAGATCACGGTTATTGAAGCATCATAGAGAGAGTTTGGCAAAGACCCTTCTGCTTCTATTGGGTGGAATACTTTGAGAAAAATTGGTATAAGCTGTTCTTGAATTTCTGGTAGAATTCTGCACTGAGGCCATCTGGACCTGGGCTTTTTTTGGTTGGGAGACTGTTTATGATTGCTTCTATTTCCATAGGGGTTATAGGTCTATTTAACTTGCTTATCTGTTCTTGATTTAGTTTTGGCAAGTGATAGCTATCCAGGAAGTCATCCATTTCCTTTAAATTTTCGAATTTTGTGGAGTACAGGTTTTCAAAGTATGACCTGATTATTCTCGGGATTTCCTCAGAGTCTGTTGTTATATCCCCCTTTTCATTTCTGATTTTGTTAATTTGCATGTTCACTCTCTGCTGTTTGGTAAGTTTGGACAAAGGTTTGTCTATCTTGTTGATTTTCTCAAAGAACCAACTCTTCGTTGTATTGATTCTTTGTATTGTTTTCCTGGTTTCTACTTTATTGATTTCAGCCCTCAATTTGATTATTTCCTGGCATCTACTCCTCCTGGGGGAGTTTGCTTCTTTGTGTTCTAGAGCTTTCAGCTGTGCTGTTAATTCTCTAGTATGACTGTTCTCCAGTTTCTTCGTGTGGGCACTTAGTGCTATGAACTTCCCCCATAGCACTGCTTTCAAAGTGTCCCATAGGTTTGGGTTTGTTGTGTCTTTATTCTCATTGAATTCTAGGAAGTCTTTAATTCCTTCTTTTATTTCTTCTTTGACCCAGGAATGGTGTAGTTGTGCATTATTCAATTTCCATGAGTATGTAGGGTTTCTGCTTTTTGTCTTGTTGTTGAATTCTTATTTCAACTCATGGTGGTCTGATAAGATGCATGGAGTTATTCCAATTTTTTTGTATCTGCTGAGGTTTGATATGTTGCCAAGTATGTGGTCGATTTTTGAGAAGGTTCCATGTGGGGGTGAGGAGAAGGTGTATTCTTTTTTATGTGGGTGAAATGTTCTATAGATGTCTGTTTCATTCGGCTTCTCTCAATCTCTTTATGTTATATTGTACCCACATGTATGTTTGTTTAAGCACATACATCATCATTGGCCATATTGCTCATATGAGAAAAATATGACTGTGTGTTACTTTGTCTAGTATTTTTCATTCTATGTCCATCTATTTCCTGACTGATCTTCAACATTATTTCAACACAGAGGTAAATAATATTTTCATGTGTGTATGTCTGTGTTTCTATGTGTTCCACATTTTCACTATACATAAATGTTGATAAACAACTATGTTTATTCTAATTTTTCCTATATCAAATTAAGCAGCAATAAACATGAGATGAAAATATATCCAGGTAAGTAAGGTATGGAGTTCTTTTGATATTTGCCCAGTAGAGACTGTTCCATGTAATATTGCAATTCTATTTCTTCCTGACAATGAACTATGGTCCTTTCCTCTCTACATTTTCTCTAGCATTGCTGGTCAGATTTCTTGATGTCAGCTATTCTCACTGAGTGTGGTGGTATCTCAAAGTAGCCTTAAACTGAATTTCTCCAGTGATTATGGATACTATCATTTTAAGAAATAGTTACTGGACATTTGTGGTTTTTTTCTTAAAACTGTTGATGCAGGTCACTTGCTCGTTTCCTAATTTCAGTCTTGTCCCATTATTCATTCAGTAGTGAGTTTTCCAATTTCCATGATTTTCTGAACTTTCTGCGGTTCCTGCCATTTTTGATGTTCAATTTGCATTCATGGTTTATCTGTGATTAGACAGGATGTAGGATATTGAAGTTTCAAGAGACTGGATATTTTAAAAATACTAAAATTTTATTATGTGCTTGAATATCTAAAGCCTGCATGATTTTTAAAATTACTTGTGATCCCAATGTTAGACCTTGGGGATAAATAAGAAAGGAAGGGTTGCAACTTAATAGTGATAGGTTTGTGTATCTAATTGACAAGGTATCAGATGTGCTAACTGGTTTATGTGTCAACTTGACACAACCTGTAAACATCAGAGAAGAAGGACCTTCAGTTGATGAAATGCCTCCATGAAATCGAAGAATAGTAATTTTCTCACTTAATGATAAGTGGAGGGCACCCCAGCACATGGTGGGAGGTAGATCCCTGAGCTGTGGTCCTGGCTTCTATTAGAAAGCAGGCTGATCAAGACAGTGAAAGCAGCCAAATAAGCAGCTCCCATACATGCCCTCTGTATCAACTCCTGCCTCTGGGTTTCAGCCTTGTTTGAGTTCCTGTTCTGAGTTCCTTTAGTGATGAAGATTAATCTTGAAGTGTAAATCAAATAAACCCTTTCCTCCTCAATTTTCTTTTTTGTAATGTCGCTTCCTTTCAACAATATAAACCGTAACAAAGACAAGGAGTGATGACCATGAGAGACTCTGTGTCTCTTCAGGCGAAGACCCTGTGTCTAGATAGCTCACAGGCCCCTGGTAAGAACCTCATATTATTATTTTTCTAAATAGATATATCATTAAAATTACTTACATTTACTTATTGCTACACTCATAAGTTGGTGTATTGCTCATCCCTCATAAGAGAATTTTCTTTTTATCAGTAGAATGTAATTAACACAGAGATTGTCAGTGTGCAGATAATAAGACACAGCATAGTGCTAATCCCTAAATAGAGGGCTATATCACATCCTTTCCCTCAAGGCTCAGGAATTTTCTCAAAACAGGTAATTACTTTTTAAAAGAATGATTGAGATGCTAGCCATCAAACTCTGGTCCTTTCCAATAACAGCAAGTACCATTAAACCACAAAGCAGTTCCCCAACCAAAACATTACTGTTTATTGATTGTTTTGAAGTTTTGTTTTTAGACTGTGCTTTAATTTGTATCTTTAGCTACTCTTGGGTTCTGTAAGTAGAATAGTGTTCCATTTATTTGTACTTGCCAAGATCTGGTATTAAAGGCATCCCACCATGCCCAGCCTAGCATTACTTTTGTAGCATAAATATGGGCTTGTGATTTTAACATCAGCATAGCAATACATTTTATAGACATGTTCAAGGAGTTTCTAAATTTGCAATATTTTTCCATCTCTAGCTTTTAAAGCTATGCTTTCAATTCTTTGAGAATTTCATATATTTTGATTATATTCATTCATTCAACCAAGTCCTCCTTTCTTGTCCTCTGTTTTTGAAAAAAATATCCATTGAATTCAGTTTATATTGGCCAACTGCTCTTGTGTGAGTTTTGTTATTCAGTGTAGTCAATGTGTCAGGTACAGTGTCATTTTACTGAAGAAAATGGATTTTCTTTCTGTGTTCCATCAGTTATCAATTGCCAATAGCTACTGGGTTAGGATTGGAACGTGGTGATCATCTCCCAGACTCCATGGTGGGATTTGGTACTGTCTTGAGCTTGAGCTTGTGTTGTGGATCCTGTCAATATTGTGGTGGGTTCATATATATCTTGTTGTTTCTGGAAAACAGTTTCCTTGAAGTAATATATCACCAATGGCTCTTGCAGTATTGCCCTACCATCTTCTGAGAAGATCCCTGAACCTCGATGGGAGGGATGTGTTATAGTCATCCATTTATGGCTAAGCATTGTGCTTTTTCTTATTATCTTCACACTAAGAAGCTATTTGTTAACTCTAATCTACTGTAAAAAAGAATATTCTCTGATGAGTTTAGAGTAATGCATTTATTTATATGTATATCCATAAGTCATTATAATGAAGCATCTACTTAGCAGAATAATATTAGATTCTTCTCAGGGGCCTATGAACTATCTAGAGGCAGGGTCTTGGCATAGTTGATAGTGTTAAAGGATGGTTTGTATTTTGTTAAGCAGGTATTAAATACAACCAAAGAATAGTTAGTCATTCCTATAACAGTCATACAACTATTGAACCATGGGCATATTTCACCAGGGAGTTCTTTACTGTAGTTTGAAGAGCTCATATCTGAATGAAACTGATTATTACTTTTCTCCTATGGTAGTATGCATTGCATTTTCCAGCACTAAGAAGGCTAGGTAGTAGAGCTCAAAGGTCCACCTGAATACAAGCTAGATTTCTCCATGTTGTATGTCAGTGTTTTGTTTTTTGAATTCTAAACAAAACTAAGTGTACCATAAATGCTATTTTGGGTATGAAAGGTAATCTGATGGAAACGTATTTAGGAACTTACTTGGAGTTTTAGAAGAAGAAAAACCAAAAGCATGTTGGCATTCCTGAACTTAAAAGAGATATAAATTTTTAGCCTTAGAATTATCAGTAATTTTAAAATGGCATGTTCCACTTGTAATTTTTTACTACAACATTACAGAAGTGAAAATATGAGAGAAGAGTTTCAAATTAAAATGGAGTAAAAGGTTGTATAAAATTTAAGCCAGACAGTCGGTGGTGCATGCCTTTAGCCTCAGCTCTTGGGAGATAAAGGCAGGTGAATCTCTGTGAGTTCTAGGCCAACATGGTCTACAAAGCTACACAGAGAAACCTGTCTCAAAAAAACCAAAAAAATAATTAAAATAATAATTGATTATTAGCAACAACAACAGCAAGTGAGTGCACAGGAGAGTAATTCTTCAAAATAGACATTGTGACTGTGTAGGCAGCATCTCTCCTGCAGAATATCCAGTGCAGGGCAGGAAGCACGTACTCTGGTCAGTTTTCTTCATATGTGACTTAGAACTCTAAAAAATTGCTAAATTATAGAAGGCAGCAACATTTATGGGAAAGGAAATGTCTAAAGTAATGTTGTAATCTAAATGTGATACTTAGCACATGACATTTGGAGGTATAGGAATTGAAGCAGGGACTAAGCATACCAAAGTGAAGGTGACCAGCAATATTCACCTTAGGTTCATGAAGGATTGAAGGAAATTTAACAAAGTTTTATACTCTAAGGAGGAACACCTGAAGTTTATGTTCATTTCAAATAGACCATTTTCAGCTTGAGCCATCTCCAGTGTGCACGAATCCCTCCTAGCTTTTCCTCTTCTCTCTTAACCATTATCTCAGTCCCAGAGTTTTCTATTCTTAAAATATTCCAAGGACTTTGTCTGCCTTATGACCACTTGCACCCCAAATTTGGAAATAACAAATTTGACTCTGGAATTTCAACATGATGCACAAAGCTCAATTTTCATCTCTAAGTGATCATGGAAGTAACAGGTATTTAGAGGCGCAAGGACAATTCCTCCTTTGAAACTATTATTTTAATTCTCTGGGTACTGGCCGCCCATTCCATCTAGGTAAGCCAATAGCCAAATGGCAGATCTACATCTTTTCCTCCATTTCTCCAAATTCATTCACCCAGTCTCATCCTCAATTTTGTAGCAGACAAGATGGTCTACCCTCTTCCCCTTACTTCTATGTCTACTGGATCACAAAGATCTTCCCCCTACTTACCTCTTTATCCCAGACTCCAACTAGAGAAGGAATTCCCAAAGAAACCACCAGCCGCCTGTCAGAAAAGCATGTAGGTCAGCAAAGCTAAAGCAGATAGACAAGCTTCAGATGTTTCTACCCTCACTTCTGTCTTCCATATTCAACCTCTGAGTGTCATCCCCAGCTATGTATCAGACTATCTTTTGTGGCTTCTTCCTATATGCCTCCATTCCCAGAGATTAATTTGATCCTGGTGGAAAATCCTGATTTCTTCCCACCTGGTGACTAACTTAACCCCATTCTAAAACCTTATTTTAAGTGTAGCCCCCAGTACTTAGAAAAACAGTGTTCCAGAATGTCCAGTGTTCCAACCTAGCAGGATCCAAGAAGAAGTCACCACCAAGCAACACAGAGACACTATACCCTCCTAAGAATCAGCGAGGACAACAGAAACCAAGAAACAAAACACTCACTGAACAAAGACAAGACCAGATTCAGCTTGTGGATTTATAATCTCCCCAAACCCAGATGCCTAGATGCAAGCATAAAATGCAATCAATAACATCCTTAACAATATGCCTCCACTGCAGCCTAGCATTTCTATCACAGTAGGTCCTGAGAATTGCAACACAGTTGAAGCCCAACACAGAGACCTTAAAGTACCTCTTATTAATATGATAGAAATTATAAAGAGGAAATCAATACTTCTAAATATCTGTCTTTATATCTGTAGTGAGCTGCCAGTGTGTTTGCAGCTACAGTGCTACCATACTTCACAACGATCTGAAGCCAAGGGCTAAGGATGAAAATAAAGACAAAGACAGCAGCTCATTCTTGCAAGGAGAATGGCATTAATTATTACAAGAGTGGAGCCTTATATACCAAAGGCAGGTATGGTGGAAAAACACCAAGGTCAGAAGCCTATGTTCCCAGGGCCCTCCCTCAAAGGGGTGGGCCAAAAGCAGGAATTAACATTTAGACAATAAACAAGAATTTGCATGCAGGCCTTACTGGGAGGAGGGGATGAAAAATGTTTTGCTAAAAGCCCCTAGTAACAAGCAGTCAACAGACCCCTATGGGCGAAGGGTCCAACAATATCCAGAGGTAAGTATAATCCTCATTTCTCCTCTGGGAGATCACAAACAATCAAAATTCAGAGTTGTCAAACCCAGTCACAAGGGTTACATCCACAAAACATTCTTTGGCAAAGGATCAGGGGCCATTTTGGAAGAGGGGGCAGAGAAAGATTATGTGATCCAGAGGAACAGGAAGTTGACAGTGAGAACTTCAATTTCAGAAGCTACAACCATAAAGTCTCACCAACATGCTGCCTCAACTTGGTTTGAACATAGGCAACAATAATAGACATGTTAGATTTAGATGTGGGAAAGTCCAAGGGGCACTGTACACAAAATACTACAAGAATCTAATGAATGCTGAGATTGGGAGATATAGTATTGCCCAGGAAAGAGCACATGAATTTGTTATCTAATATCCAATTGTCAGTCCTAAAAATATTTATATTTTAATTCCAAACAACTAAAGGAATTATTTAAAACAAAAAATCCAATTAAGAGTCAGTGAATAAAGGCTCACTATGATAAAGTATACTGTGTGTTCTCTTTCTAGGTAATTTTCCAAATGATAGTATTATATCTAAACTAGAACTTGCATTATTCTAAAATATTTTATTTATAACAATATTTTAAGTCAATAGACAGTGGAAATTATTTCATAAGGAATAAAATATATTAACATATTAGAACATATGTATTATTATGTATTGAAGCATATTTATGTTTATATGTGCTTCCAATATATAATAATTCTATGTAGATTTAAATTAAAAATATAAATAATAATTCCCATATTTTAGAGAATGATGAAAAGTATAAGACAAAGAATAAAAAACAAATTCTAAATCAGTGATTAAAAATATTCCCAGTCTTTAATGTTATTCACTGAAAATGAGAAGTGTGTTTATATACCAGTACTATTTGATATATTCCATCTAAATGTTCCATTTGTGTATATATTTTAAGTAGCTTCTACTGTAGTGAGTTTTCATATGAGCTGTCTAATGTTCCTTAGTGTTAACTCCATCCCACAATTCCTCCCTTATCCCTATCTCCTTCCTTCCTTTTACATTTATTCATACCCTTTCAATCATTCCTGACCTATACCTCCATAAGCATATGTTCTATTTCACCTTTTTCAAGAGATGCCCCCAATCCATTACTGTATACCAAACCTTCATTGTTATATTGATTGTCACCTGCTTATCAATGCCATAGCTACTAATCTCCACATTTAAGTGAATACATACCATATTTGTCTTTCTGTGTCAGTGTTAACCACTAAGAAAGATTTATTTTCTATTTCTGTAATTTTATCTGTGAATTTTATGATTTCATTTTTAATAATTGAGTAATATTTCATTGTATAAATATAAAATATTTTCTTTATCAATAAATTTATTTCCAAGCATCTAGGTTGTTTCTAGTTTCAGGCTAGTATGAATAAAGCATCAATAAGTGTGGATGAGGCTATTGTAAAAGGTCTTGTTTCTCTTATTTCTTTATCAATATGTTATTTGTACATAGGAAGGCCACTGGTTTTTGTGAGTTGATTTTGTGTCCTGCTACTTTGATCAATATGTTTATCAGTTGTAGAAGTTTTATGGTATTTAATGTATAAAACCATATTAACTGCAAATAAAGATACATTGAATTCTATCCATCCTGTTAGTATCACTTTGATCACCTTCAATTGTTTTACTTACCTAGGTTTCAGTCTTCACATTCTGTATTAAGTAGACATGGAGAAAGTTGTTATCCTTGTTTTTCCCTGATAATTTATTGAAAATCATTTGAGTTATTTTCCCTTGAGCCTAATATTGAATGTGGGCTTGCTGTACATTGCCTCTTATATCCCTAATATCTTCAGGACTTTTATCATGAATATATGTTGGATTTTGTCAAAGGTCTTTTCTGTAATTAATGTGATTATTATGTAGTTTTTGTCTATTTATGTGGTGGATTGTATTTATGGATTTAAGTATGTTGAAATATTCTTGCGTCTATGGGATGAAGTATCCCTTTCCTTCCTTCTAGGCATATTTATTTTGTCAATCAGAAACCCAAGTGGCTGAATTTGATCTCTGTTTTTACCTTGGTTGACATTTGCCATGGTTTCTCAATTGCCTGTTCCAAATTACACACCCTTAGCCTAACTCTGCATGTTAATCTAAAAGGTATCAATTTGGGAGACTGTGGACCACCCCACCTCTT